>NW_026511949.1:0-32254 GCF_027579735.1 Bombina bombina
AATATTGCTCAATTTTGGAACTGCGTCTAAATATTGGGGAATAATAACATCTTCGTTTAACAGAAAAATATATATTTCCAGTAATATCAGTGAGAGGTCATGGCTATAATGTAATTATGCAGGATTTATAGGTATCTTTTTGCACATAGCGATCTGAATATCCTACGTGAATTAACCATACTTCTTGTAAGATGCTATAGATAGTATCTGTTAAATCATCTCAGCATATATCTAAAGTACCATGAAGGTGCATGAATATCTTAAGTACCATGAAGGTGCATGAATATCTAAAGTACCATGAAGGTGCATGAATATCTAAAGTACCTTGAAGGTGCATGAATATTTAAAGTACCATGAAGATGCATGAATATCTAAAGTACCATGAAGGTGCATGAATATCTAAAATTATGTCAGAGCAGCAATATGGAGAACTGCAGGGGACATCTGCTGATGTGCTTAGGAGCAATACAATAAAGATGAAGCTTGTCAAACGTACAACACAATAGTCCCATACTTTGCATTACAAAAGATTATATACCTATATTCACATAAATAGAATTGTGCATATATATACAGAAAAAATAACAGAGACTGGAACTAAACATCACAACATTGCCAACCCAAAGTACACTAACTTAACCATGTAACTGAGGGGATCCAGTGTTAATTTATCCAGTTGTGGTGAATTGGTTCATTGCTTGTGGCCCATAGGTGTGGGATAAATTCTGAATCCAATGTGATATGGACTATTTCAGCACAGATGGGTTCAGTCGGCTGGTATTGCCACAAATAAATGGTCCCAAACAAACATATGTCTTGTGTCTCATAGTTCGTTGAGCTCCATAGCTTACAGTGGGTTGTCAGGAGCCTCCGCATTCACACTGCGCAGCTAGGATCTGGCTATCTACGCTCCTTGCTTTTATAGTAGTATTACCGTTTGTCAGGAGGCCGGCCGCACCATCCAGAGTTTAGACAAGGAAGGATTCAATGTGAGGGTTTTTCTGCTGTGCAGTGGCATCCTCTCTAGCTTTGTTTTGATGAATCCCCTGTTCCCATTTAGTTTAAATGAGGCTCAATTCTGTATCACTCTTTTCAGGCTGTAGTATATAGCTCTGATATTTGTCTGCTGTGTGGTAGGGGATATTTGCTTTGATTTGTGATGTTGTATACTGCTGGAGATCATCCCATCTCTCCACCATCTTAGTTATATTGGTGTCTCCCTGACCTCATGGGTCTCTGATTACATTTGTGAGGTCAATAAAATTGCTTCCCTTCTGCAGATCAACCTTCATGAGAAGCTCTTGTATTTGTTATTGGTGGTTCTCCTCCATGGTCAATTTTAGAAGTATAAGTAGGATGGACTGATCAATAGCTGCTTTAATCCAAGTGGTCCAGGGGGTGGGGCAGGAGATTGATTTGGAGTGGAGTAGAGTGTCATGTGTAGCTGTGTCCCAGGGTAGAAGACAAATAATAGATGTAATGAGCAGCAGTAAGGCTTAGCAGGATTGTGAGAGGGTCTAAAGCTGGGATGTTCCTTCATATATGAGAAGAAGCAGAGGGTAATGGGGCAATGAGTGGTAGAGTTAGACTGTGGGTTAAATGGTAGTGGTCACACAAAGGGAAGGTAGGGTTAGGGGATTGGTAGACAAAGCAGAGGTTTATTCCAGTGTCTGTATATTCTGATAAAGTGTATTACAAAACAACTATAACAACATCTCACATACTAGCTTTGCATGATACATCTCTATGTTAGAATTCACTTGCTGTGTATTAATCTTACATTTATTTAATCTGTTTTTTCTTTAGATATGGAAAACTGCGTGAGATGCTCACAGGATCAGTGGTCTAATCCCAGAAGAGATAAGTGTGTCCCACGGCAGATAGAGTTCCTCTCATATCATGACCCATTGGGTTTAGTTCTTGTGGTGCTAGCTGCTTCTCTGTCAGCTGTTACTGTTTTCGTGATTGGGATATTTATTAAACACAAGGATAGTCCAATTGTAAAAGCCAATAACCAGAACCTCAGCTTCATACTCCTCATTACCCTCCTTCTGTCCTTCTATTGCCCCTTCTTATTCATTGGAAAACCTACAAAAATGTCCTGTCTGCTTCGGCAAGTCAATTTTGGAAATGTTTTCACTGCTGCCGTTTCTTCTGTGTTGGCAAAAACAGTTACTGTTGTTTTGGCTTTTAATGCTACAAAACCAGGCAGAAATATGAGGAATGTCCTGGGTAAAAATGTGTCTATATATCTGGTACTTATGTGCTCATGTGGGGAACTTCTGATATGTGCTGTATGGCTGATTTATTCACCACCATTCCAGGAATATAATACTGAAGTAGAGGTTACCAAGATAATATTACAGTGCAATGAAGGATCTGTGGTTGCTTTCTACTTTGGGATCGGCTATATAGGATTGTTGGCTTTTCTAAGCTTTGTTGTTGCCTTTTTAGCCAGAAAACTGCCGGACACTTACAATGAAGCTCAGAATATCACTTTCAGTATGCTGGTGTTCTGCAGTGTTTGGGTAACCTTTATCCCAGCCTACCTCAGCACCAAAGGCAAATATATGGTGGCTGTAGAGGTATTTGCTATCCTGGCATCTGGTGCTGGACTTCTCTTCTGTATCTTTATACCTAAATGTTATATTATACTAATCAGGCCTGAACTGAATGTTAAAGTGAGCATGGTGTTGGGAAGACAGCGGAATAAGTAAATTATATGAGAAGAGATGTTAGTTTTAAAGGGACACTGAACCCAATTTTTTTTTCTTTTGTGATTCAGATAGAGCAGGCAATTTTAAGCAACTTTCTAATTTACTCCTGTTATCACATTTTGTTCATTCTCTTGGTATCTTTATTTGCAAAGCAAGAATGTAAGTTTAGATGCTGGCCCATTTTTGGTGAACAGCCTGGGTTGTTCTTGCTGATTGGTGGATACATTCACCCACCAATAAACAACTGCTGTCCAGTGTACTAAACCAAAAATTGGCTGACTCCTTAGATTAGATGCCTTCTTTTTCAAATAAAGATAGCAAGAGAACAAAGAAAAAATGATAATAGGAGTAAATGAGAAAGTTGCTTAAAATTGCATGCTCTATCTGAATCATGAAAGAAAAACATTGGGTTCAGTGTCCTTGTCAGGGCTACAGATACCTGAGGAAGGTTCTGTAATTATTGAGGAATGGGAGATTTAACCTGGAAACATAATAATAAACTTTACTTGGCAAGTAGATCTGAGAGCTGATTTTGGGCTAGATACAAAGTGGTGGCCTAACCTTTGCGCATGATATAAGAATATCACATGCGCCTTAATTTGCGCGCGTATTACAAGTTGAAAGTAAATGTGTTAACTTGAGTGCAATCTAATTTAACGTGCGTTAGTTTAGCGCGACTGAAGACCTGGTGTAAAAGGAATAAACTAAAAGTTGCATCAAAAACAACATAAATACATTAAAACGAACTGTTAAACTTGTATAAACACTAGCTGATATAAATTAGTCATAGAAATATTCATAGAAAATATTTATAAGGTATATGGTATATGGCAAGGTATTTCACTGCAAATGGCTATATATATATATATATATATATACACTGTACATATATATATATATATATATATCTGTATATATATATATATGTGTGTGTATATAGATAGATGATAGATATATGTGTGTGTAAAAGAGTAAACAAATTTGAAATAATCAATAAAACATATATATATATATTTATTTTATTTTTAAACAATATCTATAATAATTTCTTATAATTATTATTAATATTTTTAATATTTTATATTTAATATTTGAATAATGTGCCGTAGTTCTTCATGTGCACTAACCCGACACCGTTTTAGCGCTAAATTGGAAAACACGAAGCGCATTTTGCATATTTTGCATTCCGATGTTCTTCACATAGACAAAAATTTACCTTTTCTAATTAAATATATTTATATGCATGTGTGTGTGATAATGTTAATGTAAAATATATATTTATACCTATATATCTACAAGAACATATATATATATATACAGGTATAGGTATACACATATATATATATATATATATATATATATACATATTTATTTAAAATAAATATAACATATTCCTGTATGTGAAGAACATACACCTGTCGGGCTAGCGTGCAAGCGATAAGTGTTAGGTTTTATCCTCTACTTACTCAATTGAAGTCTAAGGGGAGAATAAGTTAGTACGGTTGCAATATCTGAAGCCCTGAAGATAGCGCACATCTGATTTTTACTACGTGCAAAAAATTACTTCTAACAAACTTTATGCTCGAGCGGGAGCCACTTATAATCCCCTTTAAGAGATAAATGTACTTCTATATAGAATTATAAGACTTTGTATATATGAGTAGTGAAACAATCATGGGCTGTACTGATCCACAAAAAATTCTTATTTCTCAAAACAAAGAAGTCTGACATATATTTATACAATAGAAGCATCAAATAGACTGTGTTATAAAGGGGCTGAGAAATACAAGTAAACCTTAAATTACCCACCTACCGTCATAGTAACCACTTGCTAATGTAAAAACGTTAAAATATTCAATCCCTAATTGACCTAAAACCTGTTTCCCATATACACAAATGTACATACACACACACACACAAGCACACACATATGCACACACACATGCATCCGCAGAAACACAGAAACACAGTCTCACACATACATAAACAAATACATATGCATGCACACAAACACACATATATAAACACACACACAAACACATGGATACACACACAAACACACACACCAGCATTCACATAAACACATAAACACACACACATGCATGCATGCTCACATCCCAAACACACACAAATACACAGACAACTGCCCACCCTCACACCCCCCACACACCTACCCAATCTCACACACACACACATACCCACCCTCATACACACATGAGCCCCCACACACATACCCACACCTAACCACCCTCGCCCCACACACACACTATAAGACACACACATGACCCGTACACACACAAATACCCCCACATACACAACCGCGCACAACCCCACAAACACATCCTCACAGATGCACACATACACCTACCGAAAGTCACACACACCCCGCCCCACACACACTCACAAAAACCTACCCACTCTTAAATATACACCTACCCCCAACCCACTCACACACCCTCACAGTCTAACACACACAAAAGCCACACACAGGGCCGGCTAAACCATGGGACCAAGTGGGACCCAGACACAGGCGGTACTTGACGGGGGCGGCATTTCAGTACCTGAGTTAGTGTGAGACCAGACAGACCACTGCTTTCCTGACTTCAATCATTGTAAGACTAATGATGCAACAGCTCTGCAGAACGCTGCAGTTATTTTACAGTTTTTTTGTCTGTCGGGATCTCACATTGAGTTTATGTCATACTACATTCCATCAACCCCTCCCTCCCCTCCTCCAGTGTCTGTTATCAAAGCAAGTTACGGTCAGGTGGTCCATTGAGGAGAGGAAGGGGTGGCATTATGGCAGTTCTGTCATTTATTAAAGCACACCGCGCTTATTTAGCTCCATGCTCCGCCCCTTCACATGGTGACTACAGTACAGATTAAGAAGTCTCAGTAGCAGCACTAGCAAAAAAAGGTAGGGTGGCTGTTTCTCCAGCAAATATTTAATGTGGACGATTACTTGGATTATACCTTTTTGAGTTGACTAGTGTCTACCTAGAACATGCCTAAGCCTTTTTTTAAAATAGACCTACTACCAAGAGAATGGGCTACATTTGAGAAAGGAAAAAAGTCCAAGAAAGTAATAAACCTTTGTGTGATGAGAGTGTGAGGTGATGTCACTGGATGGGGGCGTGGCTTATAGCCATTATTGTCTATGTCGCAGTTACTAAGTTAGATGTGTTGTGCAAGCTGTTTACTTCTATGCTCTGCAATAAAATAGCGTTGTACCTTCTATACTGTGTCCTGCATCTCATGACATGGTGTCATAAGTACTTGCCTTCGCTTCTGTTTCCTGATTAATAAAAATGTTGAAGTTCACCCCAAATGAGCCTTTTGATTTCTCTTATCCTGCAGCTTGGCCCACATGGCATCAGCGGTCTCAACGCTTCAGGATTGCTTCCAAGCTGGACAAGGAGAGTGGTGAAGTACAAGTTGATTATCTTTTATACTCTATGCGGAAAGATGTAGAGCCAGTGTTCAATGCCTTTACTTTCCAAGAAGGGGAAGAATTTGACTTTGAAATAGTTATGAACAAACTCAGAGCTCACTTTGTGCCCAAAAAAAATTGATTCATGAGAGGGCTTGTTTTTACAAACGTGCTCAGCGTGTGGGAGAATCTGTGGAGTCATTTGTGCACAGCCTGTATGAACTAGCTGAATTCTGTGAGTTTGGTGTTGCTAAAGAAGAGCAAATCAGAGACAGAATAGTCATAGGAATTGCAGATGCTGAGGTCTCACTGAAGCTACAGTGAACAAAGAAGGAGCAGCACTCGGGATGCACGTTTCAAAAATAAAACCACTGTTTATTAGAAAAAGGTTAAAAACAGAGGCATAGAACAGGTAAGTAAACCCTTACGTGTTTCGTGCCGCAAATGAGCACTTAATCATAGGGATCATTGAAGCTACAGTTGAGGGCTGAATCAACATTAGATGGGGCTATTAGGATGGCCCGCCAGAGTGAACTGGTGAAAAAGCAAAGTGCTGATCTGAGGTCTGAGAGTATTGTGGATGAAGTGCAGCAGTTCAGTAGAGCTGCAGGTAAAAGGCACAGTGTGAGCTGTAGACCAAGGGCAACAGATAGGCTCAAAAGTGGATGGGCGCTGCAGGCTCGCTGCACATGGTGTAACCAAACCCTAGATGAGAATGTTGTATGCCCGCTAAAGATAAAAGATGTAGAAAGTGTAACCGAATTGGTGATTTTGAAGTGGTGTGTAAAACTGAATACATTAAGGAAATGCAGGTAGATAGTGACCAGGAGGGTCAAGAAGTGTCCTTTGTAGGGTCTGTTTTTGAACTGTCTCTTTCAGATGAAGATTGGTGGCTTACCCTTACTGTAATGGGAGTCAAGGTTGCCTTCAAGATTGACACGGGAGCAGACATCACTGTTATGTCCCTTGAAGCATTCATAAAACTGCTTCGACAGCCTCAGCTGGCGAAAGTTACAACGAAAGTTCATAGTCCTGGTGGCCGCATCGATTGTGCGGGGAAATTTCTTGCCAGTTGTGAGTACAAGCAGAGGAAATTCACCATGTGGGTACATGTAATTAGAGGTCAATGTGGTAACTTTTGAGCAGGAAAGCAGCCTGTGGTTTGGGCCTTGTTGCCAGAGTGAATGAGATTTCAGAAGACATGTTTGGTGAATTGGGCCTACTGAATTGCAACCCAAATCACTTAAGTTATGCAGTCCCATACAGCATTACCACTCCTCGTAGAATTCCGTTCCCACTCATGCCTCAAGTTGAGAAGGAACTTCTGCGTATGAAGAATATGGGAGTTATTGAAGAGGTTGTTGAAGCAACTGACTGGTGTGCCCACATTGTACCTGTTGCAAAGAAAAATGGGAAAGTATGCATTTGCGTAGACTTGAAAAGGCTGAATGAGGCAGTGAAGAGCGAGCGATATGTGCTGCCGACGCTTGAAGGCATAGCCGCAAAACTGGCTGGGGCAAAGTTCTTTTCTACAGTGGATGCATCCAGCTGCTTCTGGCAGATACCTCTAGTCCACAGTGCCGCAAACTGACTACCTTCATTACACCGGTAGGTCAGTTTTGCTTCTGCAGACTCCCCTTCGGGATATCCTCTGATCCTGAAATCTTTCAGAGAGATGAGTTTCCTTCTAAGGGACGACAAGGGCACAGCAGTCGCCATGGACAACATTTTTGGTGTATGGGTCTACATTGGAAAAACATGATCAGCGATTGAGCTGTGTGCTGCAGACCATTAGAGAGTCCGGGCTGAAATTAAATAAAGAGAAATGCCATTTTAGAAAAATCTAAATTATGTTACTTTGGGCATATCATCAATGGAGATGGCATCAAGCCGGACCCTGATAAAATCCTTGCTATTGAAAAGATGAAAAGTCCTTTTGATGTACATGAGCTGAGACAAATATTGGGCCTTGTGAATTATGTGGGCAGGTTCCTTACAGATTTATCCACAGTACTACACCCTATCACAGAGTTGTTGAAGAAGGATGTTGCCTGGGTCTGGGGTCCTTCACATTAAGAAGCTTTTGTGCAGGTCAAGTCCGTGCTGGGGTCTGCCCCAGTATTAGGGTTCTACAACCCTTTTAAAAAGATTGTGGTTAGTGCTGATGCGAGCAATTATGTGCTAGGGGGCCACCCTCCTGCAGCTGAATGAGAGCAAACGACAGCCCATAGCCTACTGTTCATCGTACACTGACAGCTTCTGAGTCGAAATACGCCCATATTAAAAAAGAGTGCCTGGATGCCATTTGTGCCTGTGAGCACTTCAAGCATTAGTTAGTGGGTTTAGAGAAATTTAGTCTGGAGACTGATCATAAACCGCTAGTCCCTCTAATCAACTCCTATGATATTGACAAAACACCCCGAAGATTCCAGAGATATCTGATGAGGATGCTTAGGTTCAACATTCAGGCAGTGCATGTGCCAGGGAAAACAACTGGTAGTGACAGATACACTTTCTAGGCCCCCGTTGGCTGCTGCTGAAGAATCTTCAACGGAATCAGATGTGAAAGTGTATGTGGATTCAGTTCTGGCATCCAAATCCATTTAGTCAGGGAAGCTAGAGCAAATAAGAAAGGAGACATATTTAGATACAGACCTTCAAGAAATTATTAAGTACATTAAAGAGGGTTGGCCCGAGAGCCAGGCAGCCTGGATATCTTCATATTCTTACCAGTCAGAGAGGTTGCAGCTCACAGAGCTGGATGGGTTGGTGTTGTTCCAGGACTGCATTGTTATTCCTGTTAGCATGCGGCAGGAGATGTTAAGCAGGATTCATGATGGCCACTTGGGCATTGCAAAGTGTAGAGAAAGGGCAACTATGGCAGTATGGTGGCCTGGGATCAGTTCTGACATTGCAAGCCACGTGTCAAAATGTGCGTTTAACGGGGAACGCCGGCCTACTCGGAGAAGGAAGCCCTTGATTTCTCCTCCACTGCCTGCAGGCCCATGGCAGAAAATAGCTGCTGATGTGTGCGAACTGCATGGGAAAAAGTACCTAGTTGTGATTGACTACTATTCCAGGTATTTGGAGATTGCACCCTTGAATGAGATCACCAGTTAAGCTGTTATCACTCGTCTCAAGAGCTTGTTCGCCCGGCGGGGCATACTAATGGAGTTAGTGAGTGGTAAGGGTATGCAATTTGCTTCCCTGGAGTTCAGTTCTTTCAGCAGTAAATCTGATTTTGTCCATTCTACGTCAAGTCCACATTACCTGCAGCGAAAATGAAATGGCTGAAAGGGCAGTTCAAACAACAATGTTCATTTTGAAGCAATCTGAGCCGTACTTAGCTCTCTTGGCCTATAGGGCGACCCCCATTCAAGCCACAGGGTTTAGCCCGGCTCAGCTGATGCTAGGATGTCAGATTCGCACCACTTTACTCTCTGTGGGTGTCTTCCAGCCAACCAGCTCTGTTCCTTGGGACAAGGTAATTAGAAGGGAGGCTAAAAGGTGTTATCGATTCTTCTACAACAGAAAACACTCACAGCTAGATTACAAATGTTGCGCTATGGAGGGTGCGAAACAAAAGCAACAAAAGTTGTGTTATTTCACTCTCCATAGCACTGCCATTACAAGTTGCTGAAAAGCTTCATTGTGTGTGTGATATGGTGGCATTAAGCTCCATACCGCACAAAAGCCAAGGGCTGAGAATACGTGTTTGTGCACGCTTTCCCCATAGACATCAATAGAGAGTATTAAAAAAAACTAACACCTGAAGTGCGGCATGGCGATCACCATAAAGCAACCCTATTGATGTCTATGGGGAAAAAAAAGTTACATTTAAACCTAACACCCTAACATAAACCCCCAGTCTAAACACCCCTAATCTGCCGCCCCCGATATCGCCAACACCTATATAAAGTTATTGACCCCTAATCTGCCGCTCCAGACAACGCTGCCACTAATAAAATCTATCAACCCCTATTCCGCCACTCCCCGACATCACCGCAACTAAATAAAGTTATTAACCCTTAAACCTCCGGCCTCCCACATCTCCACCACTAAATAAACCTATTAATCCCTAAACCGCCGCCCCCCAACATCGCAAAACACTAAATTAAACTATTAACTCTTAAACCTAACACCCACTAACTTTAAATTAAAATTACAACATAACTCTATTTAAATAAATAAAAATGTACCTGTGAAATAAAAATAAACCTAAAATTAAACTATAAATTAACCTTATAGAACTATTCTAATAAAACAAAAAATACTACCAATTAAAAAATCTAAATTACAAATTTAAAAAAACACTACGAAAAAAAATAAATCTAAATTACAACTAAAACAAAACAAATCCTATGAAAAATTTAAATAATCTAAGTTTACCAAAAATAACAAACACTAAAATTACTAAAAATAAAAAACACTAAGTTTACAAAAAATAAACGAAATGATCAAAAATAAAAACAATAACACCTAATCTAATAGCCCTATAAAAATAAAAAAGCTCCCCAAAATAAAAACACCCCCTAGCCTACAATAAGCTACCAATAGCCCTTAAAATTGCCTTTTGTAGGGCATTGCCCTAAAGAAATCAGCTCTTTTACCTGTAAAAAAAATACAAAGTCCCCCCATGGTAAAACCCACCACCCAACCAACCCCCCAAAATAAAAAAAACGTAACTCTAAAAAAACCAAAGCTGCCCATTGCCCCTAAAGGGGCATTTGTATGGGCATTACCCTTTAAAGGGTATTTATCTCTTTTCCATTGCCCTTAAAAGGGCATTCAGCTCTTTTAAAAAAGCCCAAACCCTAATCTAAAAAATAAAACCACCCAAAAAAACTTAAAAAAAAAATAACACTAACCCCAGAAGATCTACTTATGGTTTCTGAAGTCCGGACATCCAGGCGGTGAGGTCTTCATCCATCCCGGGGGCATCTTCTATCTTCATCCCAGCGTTGTGGAGTGAAGCCATCCTGAAAGCTGAAGATATCCTGTGCAGAGCATCCTCTTCATACGGTTGCCGCGGTACACTGACGTTGAATGCAAGGTAGCCGTTTCAAAATGGTGTACCTTGCATTTCTATTGGCTGATTCTTCAAATTCAAATCAGCCAATAGAATGAGAGCTTCTGAAATCCTATTGGCTGTTCAAAACAGCCAATAGGATGAGAGCTACTGACATGTTCCCCTCTCTTCGGAGACTGGGCCACAGGGCAGTATTCCAACATGATAACGACCCCAAACACACCTCCAAGACAACCACTGCCTTGCTAAAGAAGCTAAGGGTAAAGCTGATGGACTGGCCAAGCATGTTTCCAGACCTAAACGCTATTCAGCATCTGTGAAGCATCCTCAAACGGAAGGTGGGGGAGGGCAATTCTCTAACATCCACCAGCTCTGTGATGTCATCATGGAGAAATGGAAGAGGACTCCAGTGGCAACCTGTGAATCTCTGGTGAACTCCATGCCCAAGAGGGTAAAGGCAGTGCTGGAAAATAATGGTGGCCACACAAAATATTGACACTGTGGGCCCAATTTGGACATTTCCACTTAGGGGTGTACTCACTTTTGTTGCCAACGGTTTAGACATTAAGGGCTGTGTGTTGAGTTATTTTGAGTGGACAGCAAATTTACACTGTTATACAGGCAATCAAAAAATATTTACAAAAATTTGAGGGGTGTACTCACTTTTGTGGGATACTGTATGTACTTGTGTTCATGTGGTTATGATACTGTAAACTTATGTGAGTGTATGTGCATATTTATGTATGTGTGTATGTCACTGGCAGGATATATATATATATATATATATATATATATATATATATATATATATATATATATATATATATATATATATATATATATATATATGAGTTCAAGTGTGTATGGTACTTTAAACGTATGTGAGTATATGTGTTAATTTATATATGTTTGTATACCCCTGGCAGTATACGTATGTGGTTATGATACTGTAAACATATGTGAGTGTATGTGAATATTTATGTATGTGTGTATGTAACTGTCAGTATATGTATGTGTGTTCATTTGTGTATGATACTGTAAACCTATGTGAGTGTATTTGCATATTTATGTATGTGTGTATGTCACTAGCAGTATATGTATGAGTGCTCATGTGCATATTGTACTGCAAACATGTTTGTGTGTACTGTAAACATGGGTGTGAGTGTACATATGTGTTTATGTATGTGTGTATGTCACTGGAAGTATATGACTATGTGTTAATTTGCCTATTGTACTGTAAACATGGGTATGAGCATACATATATGTATTTATCTATGTGTACAGTTATTAAATGTACATGGGTTCATGAGTCTATAGTACTGTAAAAATGTGTGTGTGAGCGTACTTATGTATGTGTGTATGTTACAGTTAGCAAATGTACATGGGTTAATGAGTGTATAGTACTGTAAAAATGTGTGTGAGCGTACTTATGTATGTTTGTATGTTACAGTTAGTAAATGTACATGGATTCATGAGTGTATAGTACTGTAGACATGGGTGTGAGTGTAACTAGGATTGTTTTATGTAAGTGATAGAGAGTGGGGACTGGCTGACTTTAATGCATATAACACAGCCACTTACACAAGACCACGTGGCCTGAACGGATGAGGTTACAAATACTCCAGTAGGATCCTACTTATAGTAACCTGCCCATTGTACATTTCCATTTTTCCAATTGTACTCAAATATAAGATCTCCCCAATTATATGGGTTTTGAAGAACCCTGCAGACTGCACAGCACACAATAGAGCATTGCAGAACCAGGCCAAGGCCTAAAATAAAACATCTGCCTCACAAGAGGTGAAGGTGCACATACTTTACGCTCCCTACTTATTAGAAAAGTGCCACTATATGCCTTCTTCTGGTAAGTAAGTGGATTCCACTTACAGGCCCTATAGTTTTATGGTAATCGCAGACGCTTTACCTGCAACCTTATGATGATGCCTTAAACAACGAACCTGGCAATGCCCCTGCCCAGGCCTCCATGTTAACTTATACTTTAACTATTATAGTGGGTCTCCTACACTTCATTCCCAGGGGAGAGGACACAACAGTTGCTAGCTACATTTCTCAGTGTCCTATAGAACTAACATGCCACAGTCTTTAAAGCGCAAAACCAAACCTGTGTCCAACATCGCAAAACACTAAATTAAACTATTAACTCTTAAACCTAACACCCACTAACTTTAAATTAAAATTACAACATAACTCTATTTAAATAAATAAAAATGTACCTGTGAAATAAAAATAAACCTAACATTAAACTATAAATTAACCTTATAGAACTATTCTAATAAAACAAAAAATACTACCAATTAAAAAATCTAAATTACAAATTTAAAAAAACACTACGAAAAAAAATAAATCTAAATTACAACTAAAACAAAACAAATCCTATGAAAAATTTAAATAATCTAAGTTTACCAAAAATAACAAACACTAAAATTACTAAAAATAAAAAACACTAAGTTTACAAAAAATAAACGAAATGATCAAAAATAAAAACAATAACACCTAATCTAATAGCCCTATAAAAATAAAAAAGCTCCCCAAAATAAAAACACCCCCTAGCCTACAATAAGCTACCAATAGCCCTTAAAATTGCCTTTTGTAGGGCATTGCCCTAAAGAAATCAGCTCTTTTACCTGTAAAAAAAATACAAAGTCCCCCCATGGTAAAACCCACCACCCAACCAACCCCCCAAAATAAAAAAAACGTAACTCTAAAAAAACCAAAGCTGCCCATTGCCCCTAAAGGGGCATTTGTATGGGCATTACCCTTTAAAGGGTATTTATCTCTTTTCCATTGCCCTTAAAAGGGCATTCAGCTCTTTTAAAAAAGCCCAAACCCTAATCTAAAAAATAAAACCACCCAAAAAAACTTAAAAAAAAAATAACACTAACCCCAGAAGATCTACTTATGGTTTCTGAAGTCCGGACATCCAGGCGGTGAGGTCTTCATCCATCCCGGGGGCATCTTCTATCTTCATCCCAGCGTTGTGGAGTGAAGCCATCCTGAAAGCTGAAGATATCCTGTGCAGAGCATCCTCTTCATACGGTTGCCGCGGTACACTGACGTTGAATGCAAGGTAGCCGTTTCAAAATGGTGTACCTTGCATTTCTATTGGCTGATTCTTCAAATTCAAATCAGCCAATAGAATGAGAGCTTCTGAAATCCTATTGGCTGTTCAAAACAGCCAATAGGATGAGAGCTACTGACATGTTCCCCTCTCTTCGGAGACTGGGCCACAGGGCAGTATTCCAACATGATAACGACCCCAAACACACCTCCAAGACAACCACTGCCTTGCTAAAGAAGCTAAGGGTAAAGCTGATGGACTGGCCAAGCATGTTTCCAGACCTAAACGCTATTCAGCATCTGTGAAGCATCCTCAAACGGAAGGTGGGGGAGGGCAATTCTCTAACATCCACCAGCTCTGTGATGTCATCATGGAGAAATGGAAGAGGACTCCAGTGGCAACCTGTGAATCTCTGGTGAACTCCATGCCCAAGAGGGTAAAGGCAGTGCTGGAAAATAATGGTGGCCACACAAAATATTGACACTGTGGGCCCAATTTGGACATTTCCACTTAGGGGTGTACTCACTTTTGTTGCCAACGGTTTAGACATTAAGGGCTGTGTGTTGAGTTATTTTGAGTGGACAGCAAATTTACACTGTTATACAGGCAATCATAAAATATTTACAAAAATTTGAGGGGTGTACTCACTTTTGTGGGATACTGTATGTACTTGTGTTCATGTGGTTATGATACTGTAAACTTATGTGAGTGTATGTGCATATTTATGTATGTGTGTATGTCACTGGCAGGATATATATATATATATATATATATATATATATATATATATATATATATATATATATATATATATATATATATATATATATATATATATATATATATATATATATATGAGTTCAAGTGTGTATGGTACTTTAAACGTATGTGAGTATATGTGTTAATTTATATATGTTTGTATACCCCTGGCAGTATACGTATGTGGTTATGATACTGTAAACATATGTGAGTGTATGTGAATATTTATGTATGTGTGTATGTAACTGTCAGTATATGTATGTGTGTTCATTTGTGTATGATACTGTAAACCTATGTGAGTGTATTTGCATATTTATGTATGTGTGTATGTCACTAGCAGTATATGTATGAGTGCTCATGTGCATATTGTACTGCAAACATGTTTGTGTGTACTGTAAACATGGGTGTGAGTGTACATATGTGTTTATGTATGTGTGTATGTCACTGGAAGTATATGACTATGTGTTAATTTGCCTATTGTACTGTAAACATGGGTATGAGCATACATATATGTATTTATCTATGTGTACAGTTATTAAATGTACATGGGTTCATGAGTCTATAGTACTGTAAAAATGTGTGTGTGAGCGTACTTATGTATGTGTGTATGTTACAGTTAGCAAATGTACATGGGTTAATGAGTGTATAGTACTGTAAAAATGTGTGTGAGCGTACTTATGTATGTTTGTATGTTACAGTTAGTAAATGTACATGGATTCATGAGTGTATAGTACTGTAGACATGGGTGTGAGTGTAACTAGGATTGTTTTATGTAAGTGATAGAGAGTGGGGACTGGCTGACTTTAATGCATATAACACAGCCACTTACACAAGACCACGTGGCCTGAACGGATGAGGTTACAAATACTCCAGTAGATCCTACTTATAGTAACCTGCCCATTGTACATTTCCATTTTTCCAATTGTACTCAAATATAAGATCTCCCCAATTATATGGGTTTTGAAGAACCCTGCAGACTGCACAGCACACAATAGAGCATTGCAGAACCAGGCCAAGGCCTAAAATAAAACATCTGCCTCACAAGAGGTGAAGGTGCACATACTTTACGCTCCCTACTTATTAGAAAAGTGCCACTATATGCCTTCTTCTGGTAAGTAAGTGGATTCCACTTACAGGCCCTATAGTTTTATGGTAATCGCAGACGCTTTACCTGCAACCTTATGATGATGCCTTAAACAACGAACCTGGCAATGCCCCTGCCCAGGCCTCCATGTTAACTTATACTTTAACTATTATAGTGGGTCTCCTACACTTCATTCCCAGGGGAGAGGACACAACAGTTGCTAGCTACATTTCTCAGTGTCCTATAGAACTAACATGCCACAGTCTTTAAAGCGCAAAACCAAACCTGTGTCTGGATCTCGCAACTCTGTGGCTGATCACTTTAAAACTAGAGACACAACAGATAGAAGCTGGTTAGCCCCCTATGCTCAGACTGCAGTTCCTACCCCTAATAGTATTGATTCCATACCTCCTGCCACTAATGGCAACCTGGATTTCTCTCTGAAATCTTATACTGTGGAAACCTTAACTCAGAGACTTAACAACCTATAAGAGACCCTGACTGCAGCCATAAAGGGTTTAGTGGGGGATCTCAAGAGAGAGTTAATAGTTATGGGAGACAGAACAGAAGCACTAAAGCACAAGAATGAGGACCTGGCAATCAGAAAAAAATACTTAACTATTCTCAAAATTTGGCAGAGTACATGTCAGATATTGAACAAAAAGTGGCAGACATGTAGAACAGATCTCGCCACAATAACATCCACTTTAGATGGATACCAGAAGATATTTTTTCAGGCTGACCTGGAAGCTTTCATCAGAGACTTCTGCTTGCAGCTGGTTACCCTGTCTACTCCCACTGAGAACATTATAGATTGGGTCCATCGCAGACCGCTCCAAGAGATAAGACCAGAGACACTGTTGCTCATATACATTTCTATACATATAAAGAACAACTCATGAGGGCTGCCTTCTCTAAACCACAGATACCAGAGCGATTCTAGAATATAAAATTCTTCCATGACCTTTCCCACTTTACTATCCTAAAAAGAAGTACTTTCAGGATCCTGACCCAGTCATGTGTGAGAGACATAAAATACAGATGAAGCCAACTCTTCAAAGCTGATTATCCATAAAGAAGGAACCACCTATGAAGAAGACACACCAGCCAAGGGAGACAAACTAATGGAAGTAACATTACTTCTCCACACTAATCAGACCTCAAGCAAAATGCTGAAGAGTGGTCTCCTTTGCCCCAGCGTGCACCCACGGGTAAAAGAAGCTCTACTGGTAGAGACCCAAATCAAGGACAGTCTGATAAGTATTCTGACAACATTACATAAAGCCTTAGTTTATAAAGCGTACTTTCAATATACATATTCAAATTACATGTACTGTTACTTAATGCTATGCCTTGATAAGATACTTTGATTAAGTTCCCATCCGTGGGTGTTTGGCTTGTGATATGTGGAGCATGCCGTTGGATGTACTATGGCTTGATCTTGTTGATCCAATGTTTACATTGTTTATAATACCTAAATTGTTCATACTGTTCACATGTGTCAATAGATATACTTGTTATACTCATCTTAATATTTTCAATCTCCCCTGGGCAGGGCATCTGCCCTAATCTGTGCCAAATCTTATACACTCTAGCCCTTGACCATATTGAGAGACCTGGCCCCAATACCTTTTTTGAAGTTTACCCTTAACTGTAGTTTAGTGATAACTCTAGTTGAGTCAATCATAGCTCTTGGTTACATACCTGCTATCTAAGGCGAATAGCATCTTATGAATCTTATTTTGCATCCACTTACAAACTCATTGAAATTCTAAAGGGTCCTTCTTCCCATCCTACCCCGCCAACCTTTTGTTTTTCTTTTTTTTTCTCTATAACCTCCCCTTTCCCTATTTTGTACAAATAGCATAAACCTCAACAACTCCCCTAAGTTTCCTCACCCTAAATTTTGAAGGTCTAAACTCCCCTACTAAACGTAGTTTACTGACCTCATACTGTAGAAGACTAAGGGGCCTAATTTTGAAGGTGCGGACGGACATGATCCGATATTGCGGATCATGTCCGCCGCACATCGATAAATGCCAACAGCGTACGCTGTCGGCATTTATCATTACACCAGAAGTTCTGGTGAACTGCTGTTGAAATGCTGCCCCCTGCAGATTCACGGCCAATCGGCCGCTAGCAGGGGGTGTCAATCAACCTGATCGTATTGGATCGGGTTGATTTCTTGTGAGTTCTGTCCGCCTCCTCAGAGCAGGCCGACAGGTTATGGAGCAGCGGTCTTTAGACCACTGCATCATAACTTATGTTTCTGGCACTCGCCAGAAACACAGGCCTTCAAGCTCCATTCGGTGCTTGATAAATGGGCCCCTAAAAGTGGACGTGATACTACTGCAGGAAACTCACTGTTTAATGGACCAAAGGCACCCCAATAGATCTACCCGTTTTCCACACTGTCTGACAGCTTCCTATAGCAATAAAAGCCCATGGAATTGCGGTTTTAGTGCACAAAAATGTTTAATTCAAACAGATACATGTTGAAAGAGATATAGATACATTATTTGCATTTGTTGACTTAATGGTAGAACCTTCACACTGGTAAACTTATACGCCCCTAACCAACGGCAAGTGCCATTTATTAAAACAGTTTTACAAAAGGTATAATCTCATTGTGGGGCTGACTTTAACCTGGTTTGTGACCCAGATTATGACAAAAAGGTGAAACAAGGCAAAACACTTGATTCCTATGCTATATCCTCTGCTGCTAAATTCCATGCTACGGATATGCAACATAATCTATATGATATATGGCAGACATGCCAACCTGATGAAAAGGACTACACTTTTTTCTCTTTCCCGAATCACACATACTCCACATTAGATTATTTCCTCTCATACTCTAGACTGTTGAACGACATAACTAACCCCTGCATACATATATGCACTTGGTAAGATTGTGACGGTAATGATACATGTTTCAGGATCTCACTATAACTCTACTAGACCAGGTTTCCTTTATAAAAACTGAATTTATTCGGCTAAATTTAAATGACCAAACTTCTGCTCAAACGGTATGGACAGCATTGAAAGCCAGTCAAAGGTTTTGTATCTACAAAGCGGCTAAACTTCAAAAAGATAAAGGCGGACTCCTAGGCCAACTGGCTTACAATATACATCTTAAGAAAAAACTGAATAGACAAAACCCTTTCCGAGGCACTCACAAAAGATATTGTTGCACTGTGTAAAAAAAATTCAGGATAGAGTTAGAGAGGGTAAGGTCTAATTTAATGTGATTTAAGCAACGTATGTATTATAAAAGAAATAAAGCTAATGAACTCCTAGCTAGAAAAATCATAGCCAGAATTGCCCGGGTATAGAGTCAATTGGGAATGCCTTTGCAGATAATTCCGAGAAGCTATATAATATACAGACTCACAAAGGTGATACAACTTATCCCTTAGACAAAGTTGTAGCATACTTACGATCTCTAGACCTTCTAAAATTGTCCGCAGAGGCTCCCTACTAGAACCATTTTTTAATACTGAGATCAATCGTGTGATTAAACAACTTATATCCAACAAAGCTCCTGGGCTGGACGGATTTACAGGTGTATTTTTTAAAACACTTAGACCCCCATATTGTCCCTTCACTTCAATTAGTGTTTAATGAAATAGGTGAGACAAGGACATTTCACAGAGAATTCTTATAGGCCACAATATTGACGATACCCAAACTAGGTAAAAAGACTTGCCAGTGTGGTAATTTGTCAAGGTATTTGAAATATTATTAAATAATATACACAGGTATGCTTGTTATTATTTTAATAGGTCTGTGGATGTGTACATCAAATAATTCATTTAACTTCTAAAAGCTATAAATGAACACTGGGTAGAAACCAACCCCCTCCCTCTCTCATCAAATGGATTGTTTATAGAACAAAGAAATGTTCTCAAGTAACCTTAGAGAAAGCACTTGCTCTAATTCACTTAAGCAATCACTCAAAAAGAAATGACCATGTTTACTTAACTATATACAGAGTTTTTATGGTTTAAGATAACATAGTCTTTGGAGCCAACAGCCCTGTGGGGGGAAAGGCCCAGGTTGACAAACAGGGGCCATCAACCCCTTTTAAAATTTTCAAAATACAACATTTACTCCTTAATAGGAAGTGCAAATTTCAGAGCACTCTTTACCCCATGCAATGAGTGAAGACAAAGTGTCTGGGAATTTTCTTTAAGGTAGGATGAGATTGTGGGGAGGAGCAGTGTTGGTTGAAGAAATTACTATTCACAGCTATGTGTAAACTATCTCCTGTGAAGCTTCAATGTGCAGGAATCAGACAAATTTGCATTTACAGTCCCTGTATGACACAAATAAAAAGAAATACATTTTTGCAAAAGGAACAATGCCAGTTTCTCATGTATGTTTGAAATAATTCAAATAACCCATATAGGTATATATATGTTGAAATGGAACATATTATATTAAATAAATAGTTGCTGCATTGAATATATATATATATATATATATATATATATATAAAGCAAAAGAGAGTTCAGGACAAAGTTAGTTGTTAGCTGGATTCATTCGTCGGCAAAGTGTAAGAGTGTATGAGGCTGCCTGTGTTACGCTGTAAGAGCTGTAGTGAGGAGTGATCGATTATGGAAGGAGGGGTTGATTCTTACTCTCACCAAGTGCCCGCCTGTCGGTACCGCCACCGCTGCACCTCAGGAAGACCGGTCAAGCTTCTGCCTCCACACCTTCTACGAACTCCGTTTCTGAGAACCAGGCTCAGACTCCAGTACACCGGCTCTCACTTCAGACACAAGGCACGCCAAACACGTCCGTGACGTAGATCAATCCATTCCTCCAATCCGGGAGGTGCTCCAGACTTCAGTAAGGGGAAAAAAGGCTGAGAAAACCGCCTTACATTCCACTGCTTAGCTTTACTGACAGGCTTACTCATAAAGGGAAAAGTTAATTGTAGAAATTAAGAAGCGAGTAGCCAATGTCTAAAAATAAAAGTTCCAATTTTTAATGGTCAATTCTAAAAAGTTATAACAGGATTCAAATAGAAAGGTCTGACATGTTTCGGCCAATGGCCTTAATCTTAGACAGTGATTCTATGTGGAAAACCGCCAACATTTAAAAGCAGTACTTGAACCCTATTGGTTATTTGAGAAAAGGTAATCAATCAGTAACAGTTGTGATTACACAAATTGATGCAGAGGATACAAACAGAAACAAAAGATAAATTAAATAAGATAGTAAATTCATCTTAGGTACAATATAGCAAAATTCCTAACATATAAACTATGTGAATTAAATTAATCAGAAAATCAGTTTGCAAAATTCTCTATACTTTTAGTACACAGTTGATATTATAATTGAAATATATAACTTCATAAATTAAGGAAAGAGAGACCAAATTTAGTTGAATGCAAACAGCAGGATATATATAAAGAAAAAATATATATATATATATTGGTAGTAATAATAATAACCAGTTACCAAAGCAACAAAAGTGGAAAAAAGGAGAAAAAAGGGGGGGGGGGGGGAGGGCTATGCAATGAAGTATATATACGCATAGTTCAGAAAAATATATATATTGGCCATATATATATATATATATATATATATATATATATATATATATATATATATATATATATATATATATGTATGTATGTACAAGAGTGTGCTATGTAGTAAGGGAGCGTGGTCTCAAACAATGGAGTACTACAGCGTTCCAGCGCACAGGTACATAGATGCATATAGTGACCCATTAATATGTCCTAATTTTGGCTGTTATTGGTAAGTAAATAATATATATATGTGCATAAGGAGACCTAAGTGTAAATGAATTACTAATTTATAATTTATGATTTATAATATATTAATTTATTGATTTATTGAGATGGCGAAGGTGTTGGAAAAAGGGGAATACATAAAGATTATTCCCAAAAGTTTATAACATCATGAACAGAATTATAACCCATTGGAATACGTGTTTCCAATGTAAAGATCCAAAAAGCCTCTTGTTTCAACAGAGCTTTATTAATATCACCACCTCTGGGAGCTACTTTGACTTGCTCAATAACTTTCCATTTAAAAGTAGTGTTACTACTGTTGTGCCTTTGAATAAAGTGTTTAGCCATGTCTGAGCATGGATCTGACCGTTTTATATCTGACAGATGTTGCCTAATGCGTTCTCTGACCTCTCTTGTGGTACAACCCACATATTGCTTATTTGTGCATGTGCACCAAATCAGATATACTACATTTTTGGATCTGCAATTTACACATCCATTAACTTTATATGTTTTATTGGTGACAGCAGATGAAAAATCATTTCCCTTGTGTATAAAGCTGCATGGAATGCAAGCACTATACCCACATTTATACATCCCCTTGGAATTCAACCAGGAGTTGGAACTGGATGGTTTTGTGGGCAATACACTGGGCGCGATCTGATTACCTATAGTCACACCTCTCCTATAGGAAAATTTACATCCTTTTTCTAAAGTAGTTGTTAAGCCTTCGTCTGCTTGAAGCATAGGCATGTGTCTACGTATAATTTTGCAGATCTCTTTGTAGTCTGAGGAATACTGTGTGACAAACGTCACTTGATCAACCGACTCCTTTTTTGTTTTTGGTTTATCTTTAAGCAAAATGCTTCTGTCTATAGAGTCAACCTCTAATTTTGCCTTATTAACAGTTGTCTTGCTGTAGCCTCTTTGCGAGAGTCTTTTAGTAAGATCTTTACTCTGAGTGGCATAATCAGATTTCTCTGAACAATTTCATTTGACTCTGATAAATTGTCCTTTGGCAATTGCATAAGGAACTTTGGGTGGGTGGTTGCTCTTACCATGCAAGAGTGTGTTTCCAGATATTGGTTTTCTATATATCTGTGATTTGACTTTATTCGTGTCAGGAGCGATACTGAGTTCAACATCTAGAAAATTAATTTTCATTTGATTAGTCTCAAAGGTGAATTGTAGATCCCAATCATTACCATTTAAGAATTCAACAAAATTCTTAACAGTGGTAGTGCTGCCCTTCCAAACTAGAAGTAGATCATCAATATAGCGATGATAACTCTTTATGCAATGAGTGTATGGATTAGCATCTCCATAAATCATGTGGAGCTCAAACCATCCCATCACCAGGTTGGCATATGAGGGCGCAAATTTCGCCCCCATCGCAGTACCTTTTAACTGTAAATAAAACAAATCTTCAAATTTGAAATAATTGTGAGTCAAAAGATATTGTAGGATTTCTAAAATAAATGCTATAAATTCCTCGGTGTAGTTAGACCTTCGTTCAAGGAAGAATTTTATAGCTAACTTGCCCATGGTGTGTGGGATGGACGAGTAGAGTGCTACAACGTCAATGGTAAGCCAGGTGTAATTGTCTTCCCATGTGAAATCATCAAAAATCTGAAGCACATGCTTAGTGTCTTTAAGAAAACTGGGTAAGGAATAGACTATGGGCTGTAAAATGCTGTCAAGCCATTCAGACAGAGGCTCACAAAGTGAGCCTATGCCTGACACTATGGGTCTACCTTTAACGTTGATGATACTTTTATGGACTTTGGGCAGCACATGGATGATAGGGGTAACTGGGTTATCCACTGCAAGAAACTCAAAAGTTTTTACATCAATATGGCCATTCTCTAGGCCATCATCAAGAAGAGATATTAATTCTTTCTTGAAACTCTGCAGCCAAAATCGACATTTTACCCCTTACAATCGAGGGGTGATATCTTGGTTTCTTTTCAAAAGAGAGTCGAAAATGACCTTATTAAATTATCTAAAAAACCCTATACAGGGAAAAACAATTTGACAAAATCTGAGAAATTAGCATTGTCCTCACTAAAATCTAACCCTGACCTTGTAATAAAAAATGCTGACAAGGGTGGAAGTGTGGTGGTCTGGGACGTTAAGTCCTACAAGGGTGAGATTATGAGACAAATCAGTAATCCAAATGACTATCGTGCTTTACCATGTAATCCGGTGCAGAGTTTCAAGAAAGAATTAATATCTCTTCTTGATGATGGCCTAGAGAATGGCCATATTGATGTAAAAACTTTTGAGTTTCTTGCAGTGGATAACCCAGTTACCCCTATCATCCATGTGCTGCCCAAAGTCCATAAAAGTATCATCAACGTTAAAGGTAGACCCATAGTGTCAGGCATAGGCTCACTTTGTGAGCCTCTGTCTGAATGGCTTGACAGCATTTTACAGCCCATAGTCTATTCCTTACCCAGTTTTCTTAAAGACACTAAGCATGTGCTTCAGATTTTTGATGATTTCACATGGGAAGACAATTACACCTGGCTTACCATTGACGTTGTAGCACTCTACTCGTCCATCCCACACACCATGGGCAAGTTAGCTATTAAATTCTTCCTTGAACGAAGGTCTAACTACACCGAGGAATTTATAGCATTTATTTTAGAAATCCTACAATATCTTTTGACTCACAATTATTTCAAATTTGAAGATTTGTTTTATTTACAGTTAAAAGGTACTGCGATGGGGGCGAAATTTGCGCCCTCATATGCCAACCTGGTGATGGGATGGTTTGAGCTCCACATGATTTATGGAGATGCTAATCCATACACTAATTTCATAAAGAGTTATCATCGCTATATTGATGATCTACTTCTAGTTTGGAAGGGCAGCACTACCACTGTTAAGAATTTTGTTGAATTCTTAAATGGTAATGATTGGGATCTACAATTCACCTTTGAGACTAATCAAATGAAAATTAATTTTCTAGATGTTGAACTCAGTATCGCTCCTGACACGAATAAAGTCAAATCACAGATATATAGAAAACCAATATCTGGAAACACACTCTTGCATGGTAAGAGCAACCACCCACCCAAAGTTCCTTATGCAATTGCCAAAGGACAATTTATCAGAGTCAAACGAAATTGTTCAGAGAAATCTGATTATGCCACTCAGAGTAAAGATCTTACTAAAAGACTCTCGCAAAGAGGCTACAGCAAGACAACTGTTAATAAGGCAAAATTAGAGGTTGACTCTATAGACAGAAGCATTTTGCTTAAAGATAAACCAAAAACAAAAAAGGAGTCAGTTGATCAAGTGACGTTTGTCACACAGTATTCCTCAGACTACAAAGAGATCTGCAAAATTATACGTAGACACATGCCTATGCTTCAAGCAGACGAAGGCTTAACAACTACTTTAGAAAAAGGATGTAAATTTTCCTATAGGAGAGGTGTGACTATAGGTAATCAGATCGCGCCCAGTGTATTGCCCACAAAACCATCCAGTTCCAACTCCTGGTTGAATTCCAAGGGGATGTATAAATGTGGGTATAGTGCTTGCATTCCATGCAGCTTTATACACAAGGGAAATGATTTTTCATCTGCTGTCACCAATAAAACATATAAAGTTAATGGATGTGTAAATTGCAGATCCAAAAATGTAGTATATCTGATTTGGTGCACATGCACAAATAAGCAATATGTGGGTTGTACCACAAGAGAGGTCAGAGAACGCATTAGGCAACATCTGTCAAATATAAAACGGTCAGATCCATGCTCAGACATGGCTAAACACTTTATTCAAAGGCACAACAGTAGTAACACTACTTTTAAATGGAAAGTTATTGAGCAAGTCAAAGTAGCTCCCAGAGGTGGTGATATTAATAAAGCTCTGTTGAAACAAGAGGCTTTTTGGATCTTTACATTGGAAACACGTATTCCAATGGGTTATAATTCTGTTCATGATGTTATAAACTTTTGGGAATAATCTTTATGTATTCCCCTTTTTCCAACACCTTCGCCATCTCAATAAATCAATAAATTAATATATTATAAATCATAAATTATAAATTAGTAATTCATTTACACTTAGGTCTCCTTATGCACATATATATATTATTTACTTACCAATAACAGCCAAAATTAGGACATATTAATGGGTCACTATATGCATCTATGTACCTGTGCGCTGGAGCGCTGTAGTACTCCATTGTTTGAGACCACGCTCCCTTACTACATAGCACACTCTTGTACATACATACATATATATATATATATGGCCAATATATATATTTTTCTGAACTATGCGTATATATACTTCATTGCATAGCCCTCCCCCCCCCCCCTTTTTTCTCCTTTTTTCCACTTTTGTTGCTTTGGTAAGTTGTTATTATTATAACTACCAATATATATATATATATATATATATATATATATATATATATATATATATATATATATATATATATATATATATATATTTTCTTTATATATATCCTGCTGTTTGCATTCAACTAAATTTGGTCTCTCTTTCCTTAATTTATGAAGTTATATATTTCAATTATAATATCAACTGTGTACTAAAAGTATAGAGAATTTTGCAAACTGATTTTCTGATTAATTTAATTCACATAGTTTATATGTTAGGAATTTTGCTATATTGTACCTAAGATGAATTTACTATCTTATTTAATTTATCTTTTGTTTCTGTTTGTATCCTCTGCATCAATTTGTGTAATCACAACTGTTACTGATTGATTACCTTTTCTCAAATAACCAATAGGGTTCAAGTACTGCTTTTAAATGTTGGCGGTTTTCCACATAGAATCACTGTCTAAGATTAAGGCCATTGGCCGAAACATGTCAGACCTTTCTATTTGAATCCTGTTATAACTTTTTAGAATTGACCATTAAAAATTGGAACTTTTATTTTTAGACATTGGCTACTCGCTTCTTAATTTATATATATATATATATATATATATATATATATATATATATATATATATATATATATATATATATATATATATATAGGAGATAAATTCAGAATTATCATAGATTAAATAACAATTTTAATAATCCCATGTTTGATATATATATATATATATATATATATATATATATATATATATATATAAAACATGTTTTTCCAGATGGAGCCAAAAGATGATACATACAGGATTGCCTATATGGGATGACCTAAGTCATATCACATGATTATGCACTAAATATGTATGAAATTTTAAATACATCTCTTGAAATATAGGGAGATGGATATATGGAAGTCACTTTGATGTGAAAATAGTAATATCTGATATCAAATTATAAATTTTCTGTTAGGCTAAATGAAATATAAATGCTAAACAAGAGAAATTTACTAATGCAATAAATTATAATATGTTTAATAGGGAGAATTGAATTAACAATGTACTTATTTTAATATAATATAATGTTAGACACATGATCAGAGAGGTGATGTGATACTGCCCCATCTGTGATTGATATTGTGAGTAATTAATGCAAGAAATAATGGCAGTTATTAAATATTTAAAAAATATATTTTTCTTTCACTGTTAGAAATGTTCAGGTGAATCTGTTTGTGTGCGTCTGCTGCCACCCGAGGGCCAGAACCCAGTATGACAATTAAGGGACTTAACTGTTAAAAGATGCGTTTCCATAGCGACAATATATACTAAACCAATGTATCCAATGAGAAGGGAAAAGCACCGTGGGCGTGAACGAAACAGGTCATCAATGATTATAAAAAGGAATGGTAAATGCAAAAAGGGACAGTTTTTTTGTGACTTGCTGAGACTAAGTGATTTGATTTTGGCTGCCATACCTGGGACACATTTCACTTCAGCTAAGGAACTGGAAGCTTAGCTTTGATCTATGCAATAACTTTCCTTCAAATGAGATGACCTAAAGACCCCTAAAAATTGGTTCAAATTGGTGAAGTATAATTGTTCTTATTTTTAAAACTTGAAACAATGGTTATTGGTAATAACATAGTCAATTTGTATTTAATAGATTTAAAGAGAGCAGTCTATATTTTTGCTTATATTCATAGTCCTATATATAAAGTATAAGTTTGTCTCTTGCATGCTAAACAATTCATCTGTGCAATATATTTTATATATATATATATATATATATATATATATATATATATATATATATATATATATATACATCTTAGAATTGGTTTTAACTATAAGTAAATAAGAATCTGTTCCAGTTTAAATAAATAGACATTTTAAATTAACGGTTTGCAGTAAGAATATATGTATTTTTAGTATCCTAATTAAAATTGTGTTAAAATCAATTGCAACTAAATAGCTGAGTATATATATATATTGCCCTATTGTTTACTAAGCACTGTTAGAGTTGTATTGTTTGTATGTTAATAGTTAAAGATCTTAAGTCTCATTGTATTAACTGGGTGAAATTTCTATTGTGAATAAGATAAAGTTGTATGAACTCCGCATAGCATATTTTAAATAGTTTTTAAACGCATATAATATTGACTCATTTTCTGGTATTACAAATATATTTCAATTTGTTCATAGATATTTACTAATAAAAAGAATTCAGGTATTTATATTAATTTTGTGGTTTCTAGTAGAGGCATATTGATGGTGGACTTAGTTTAAAGAAAGATTGTTAAATATATTCAGTTATAACCCTGCCATATACTCATATATTATTTGGAGAGTACTGCTAAGATTCTTATAAATATACTGACAAATTACAGAATCATCTCCCTTATTAATCTAGATGTAAAGCTATACTGCAAACTTATAGCTAATGAATAGTCCATTTGCTACCAAACATTATTCATGTATATCAGGTAGGTTTCACCTTTTGGCTGCCATGGTCCATATAACACCCACAAATTACTTAAGATCTTTTAAGAAGCCATGAAAAAAGGTATCCCCATGGCAGCCCTGTCACTAGATGCTGAAAAACCTTTGACAGGGTGAGATGGGGATATTTATGGAAAATCCTACAGACATTTGGATTCCCACCTCCATTCATCAAGTACATTTAAGCACTATACTCTAGCCCTTTCGCCAAAGTTAAAGGAATAAGCTTCCAATTTAAACAATTCAATATAACTAACGGTACCAGACAGGGATGTCCTCTGTCCCCATTAATATTCGCCTTAGCCATGAAACCAAGTTGAAGGAATTACAATTGGTAGTTTCTCAGAAAGGATTGCTTTATTTGCAGATGATGTAACCATCTTGGTAACTAATCCTGTCTCCTCTGTGCATGTAGTTTTCTGTATTCTGAAAGAATTTGGTAAGCTGAGCCTTTATAAGGTAAATAATCTTAAATCAGAGGCATTAGCGATAAATATCCCGGCTGACATCTTGGAAAACTTAAGACACCTATATAGCTTCATGTGGAAAACTGATCTGATTAAACATTTGGGAATATATCTAGGCCCTGATCTTACTAAGGTCATACAGGGTCATTTTGACCCACTACTGATAGAAGTAAAAAAACTACTTAATAGATGTTATTTTTGGAACACCAGATTTTTAATATTTTTTTCAGTTTTTTCATTTTTTTTCACCATCTTATTTTTCATTTTTTCAACGTGTGACTTAGGAATTATATTAACACTGACACATTGGATTTTCATTTTTTCAACGTGTGACTTAGGAATTATATTTACACTGACACATTGGATTTTCACTTATGATTTTGGATGGACTTGTTTAATACTTACACATTGATCTTCGGATATTTGAATATTATCACGTATCATCCTTTCCAGGATTGACTTTGACCACTATTACATACAGCTAGACTGTTCTATTTTGTACATCTGATCATTTGTGCTACTGTTTATTTTTTGTGTAATTGTTCATTTTTATTTTCATTTGCTTATTGCTTATTTTAATAAGATCAACTGGTCATTATATTCTGTATTGTTTTTAGCTATTTGACATGGATCCATGTATTTTATTGTATTAGATATTATATGTATTAGATATTATATGTACTGATTAAAGTGTATATTTTACCTATATACCTACCTCAGCCTTTTTGGCGCTCCCCTCTATTATCAAATTATTTAGTCTTTTTTCGGGTTTACTAGGGAACCCATTGAGGAGAGCTAGAGGTATTCTCTTTTCGCACAGGGTACACTTCATCTTTTACTGATAGTAGAGCTTGTTGAAGAGGCCCCTAGGTGGCTATTCCTTGAAGGCGCCAAAGTAATAAGTTTGCGTCAATCCTGGGGCTTCCAAAGGTTCCATCTGAAGGAAAGTACCAACTTGGAGAGGGGATAGAAGGATTGTGGGAGACTGATGAGACCCTTAAGGACTCACCATACACTTTTACTTTAAGATTACTGAGAAGAATACCCATGGCACATAAAAGCTTGGGAGAGGGAACTAAATAGAAAGATTACTATAAAAGACATAGAGAAGGCCATTTTGTCAACTAAGAAATCCCTACACTGCAGTTCCTATCTAGAAAAATATTTTGAGTTTTTGAACATGGACATTTAAACAGGTAAACTACATGAGATGAATTACAGGTAAATGACTACTATACCTGTAATTCATCTCATGTAGTTTACCTGATTAAATGTCTTTGTTCCAAAATTTATACTAGAGAGACAACAAGGAAAAAACATAATTTATGTAAGAACTTACCTGATAAATTAATTTCTTTCATATTGGCAAAAGTCCATGAGCTAGTGACTTATGGGATATACAATCCTACCAGGAGGGGCAAAGTTTCCCAAACCTCAAATGCCTATAAATACACCCCTCACCACACCCACAATTCAGTTTAACGAATAGCCAAGTAGTGGGATGATAGAAAAAAAGGAGTTAAAAGCATACAAAAAGAGGAACTGGAATATAATTGTACTTTTATACAAAAATCATAACCACCATAAAAAGGGTGGGTCTCATGGACTCTTGCCAATAATTAATTATTAATTAATTAATTTATCAGGTACGTTCTTACATAAATTATGTTTTCTTTCATGTAATTGGCAAGAGTCCATGAGCTAGTGACGTATGGGATAGAAATCCCCAAGATGTTATGATCCACAGAAGATTCACTAGAGAGGGAGGGATATAATAAAAACGGCCATTTTCCGATGAAAATAATTAAAAAAACACACCAAAAAATAAGTTTTTCTCATAATTGAAAGAAAAAACTTAAAACATACGAAGAAGAATCAAACTGAAACAGCTGCTGGAAGAACTTTTTTACCAAAAATTGCTTCAGAAGAAGCAAATACATCAAATCTGTAGAATTTAGTAAATGTAAGCAAAGAAGACCAAATTGCTGCTTTGCAAATCTGATCAACAGAAGTTTCATTCTTAAAAGCCCAAGAAGTGGAGACTGATCTGGTAGAATGAGCTGTGATCCTCTGAGGCGGGGATTTACCCGCCTCTAAAAAAAACCTGATGAATCAGAAGCTGTAACCAAGAGGCCAAGGAAATGGAAGAAGCTCTCTGACCTTTCCTAGAACCAAAACAAGATAACAAATAGACTAGAAGTCTTCCTGAAATCTTTAGTAGCTTCAACATAATATTTCAAAGCTCAAACAACATCCAGAGAATGTAAGGATCTCTCCAGAGAATTCTTAGGATTAGGACACAAGGAAGGAACAACAAATAACCTATTAATGTTGTTTAGAATTCACAACCTTAGAAAGAAATTTAAATGAACTCTGCAAAACAGCCTGATCCTGATGAAAATCAGAAAAGGAGACTGACAAGAGAGAGCAGACAATTCAGAAAACTCTTCTAGCTGAAGAGATAGCTTAAAAATTAAACAATAACTTCCAAGAAAATAGTCTAATATTGAAAGTATGCATAGGCTCAAACAGAAGAGCCTGTAAAGCCTTAAAAACCAATTCAAGACTCCAAGGAGGAGAAATTGATAAAATAACTTGATAGACTTGATAGACTTGATAAAAACAAAAGTTTGAACAAAACAGTAAATGTCAGGAATAATAGGAATCTTTTCTTATAAAAAGAAACAGAAAAGGCAGATGTGTCTCTAAAAAATACATAGACAAATCGTAAACTAAACCATCCTGAAGAAACTGCAAAATTCTAGGAATTTTAAAAGCATGCCACGAGAATTTATGAGAACAACATTTAATATAGATTTATCAAACCTTATAATACATGTTCTTTAAAACAGACTTAAAAGCCTGCAACATAGTGATAAAAAACTAAGTCAGAGAAACGTCTATGACTAAACACTAAACAAGTTCCATACCTTCAAATTAGAAATTTGAAATCCTGATGGAAAAAATAGCCTGTGGAAGAAAAAAACTGAGGCGGAAGGATGTAGCCAGGTTGCAGAAACCAAGACACTGCTAAAGTATCCACCATTTCCACCTAAGGATCCCTA
>NW_026511950.1:7500-28441 GCF_027579735.1 Bombina bombina
AGTGCATTCACCATAAATGAAGTAGGATCTGTACTGACTACCATAGCCAGGCAGGAGGTTAGGAAGGGGCGGACCACAGGGCTATTTATTTTTATAAATTATATATACTCCACAGTGACCCTGCCTGTGAAAAAAAAAATAAAAAAAATTAAATAACATAATGCGCAGGGTAAGAAGCCCTGTATCTAGGAAGACCCAGTACCTGTAAACTTATGGTTGGTGCTAGCACTCACTTTCTGCCTCAGTAATCATAGAGCAGGGAGGTTGCACACATTTTCACTATTCTAAATACCAAGGATAATAAACATTCAAACCTCATTGGCTGCTCAGATAACACATTGTAACAGTAATTGCCATAGCACACTCAATACCTTTTAGGAGCATTTTGGAAGGGCAGAATATCTGAGTTAGTAGAGCATGAGGCTCATATCCACACATCCAGTAACCCCCAAAATTGCTACTGCTAGGGATAGGGATAATTAGCATATGTAATACTAGCATACTGCAGCAACATTGGCAGTCTGTAGGACTGTAGGCAAATATGTCCTAGCAAGATAAAATTATGTATCAGAATTTACTATAGTAATAGCAAATATAGTGGTATGCAAACATATTAAATGTATGCTGATAGTAGGGCTTTATAAGTGAGGCCCCCTCTACAATGCAATAGTGTATTGGACAGGGAATCTAAGTACTGAAGTCTATGCTAATTGCAAGAACCTGTAGAGCTGTATTAGGGGCTTAACTATTATTGTATGGAGGTTTAAATCTAATCTGACTCCAATAGTAGCAGGCAATATGTGGCATGAAAATCTATATGCTAACTGCAAAAATGATAGGTTTTGTGAGACGACATAAAAAACAGTTAAAATTCAAGAAGCATGTACCAAACATATACCAGTAGATAGCAGAAAGATTACAAAACATATAGCGAATTTTGTACAGGCTGAACATAGAATTATAATAATAATGACCTGTTCTGTCGTGTAGCATAGATATTTCGCTTTTAATGGCTGTATTTTATTGCCTATTATAGGCGCGACTCACAACTGAAAAGGACCTCGTGGAACCATATATTCCATAACAAGGGATGAGTGTCTAAGTGAATAAACACTGGATACTTTTATGAAGCCCAAAGATTACTTAGAGTTTGAAAAAACAGAGTGGGCTTTTGTAACAAGCTATACTGATATAACATACTAGTGAGGTTTACATGGGAGTTGCTAGGAAGGGGTGAAGAGGGACTTACAAGAGAGCTACTCACATATTGCCCAGCACGCTTATAAATGGGTTTAAGTATGACTTATGTTACAAGTGGTTAGTATAACTTGATCTAAATAAATGCTGTTAATATTTACAACATGTATAGAGGATACGCTTGCCTTCGTGAGTATATAAACTAATGAGGAACTATATAACAAGCCCAAACAATAAAAACTCCAGGCATAACTGTTGTACTTGTTATAAATGTTTTGTGTGAGATGTCTGTTGCGAGTGAAAGGCTTACCTACTGCCTAAAGTATATAAAATCTAACAGATTATGAATGTAAAAATCAGTGTAAGACATTAGCTCACTCAAGAAAACAACGTGAAATACACAAGTTAACTCAGAACACTTTATAAACAATATCTTATAAAGAAGAGCATGAAAAATGGCACATTAAAATAGGGGAAGCAGCGTTTATCTGGTGCAAATGGAGGTATAATAAAGGGTGTATAATTATGGAGATTATGCCCTGTTGAACATTGTAACTAAATAACAATATTAGGTGTAATGAGAGACTAAAGTGAACCATTTTAACTGAACTGGATCCTCAGGTAATCACAATGGCAAAGGGCACTCTAATATAACTCGGGGGGCTATATCTTAAGTTCAGCTGATAGGCGTCATATAGATATTTCCCTCAAAGTAAATACTATAAATGTAGTGAAGAAGGAACATCATTCTGAGCGATATAAATCATTTGTCAACATAAAGTCCCATACCAGTCTCTCAGACTAAATGAAAGTGAAATGGGGTAGTTAAAGGTATAAAGTTAGCCGACCCCGGCTCTGCAAATCTTGACTCTCAGGAGAGCGGTGTGTTCTGATGGTTTCAAAGTTGGGAAACTTCCCGTAGAAAATGGGTCACATTGCATTAATATATAGGGGAGCCAAATGCTGTTGAGTGTAGTACCTCCTGTAGAACATTTTACTCTCAGGATTAAGTCTCCACTTTCAAGAGGGGAAGCGGATTGGGTCGTGATCTCTTCAGAGAATAGGGGATCAAAGCTACCTTGAAGGCTTAGGGTAGATGTGACCTTTTTAACTTGCTTAGAGTAATCAGGAACATGAACAGAAAGATCCTCTATCATCTCTGAATGCTCATTTGTATCTTGGTCTCTCTCCCGCTGATGCTCAGCGTATGGGCCTTCAATCGCCTCTACAGGAAATAAGGAACCCTTAGGATTGTCATCAAGCTCTTTAAATCCAAACTGGGTTGTATTGGCGGTAGGTCTCAGGATCTGGATAAAATCATCATGCTGGTAATCTAACTTGGCCAGTAGCTGTCTTAGCATATTGTTAACATGAGCCTCCATATTGAGTGAGGGTGTCATGGCAGACATAGGACATCAAGACGGTTCTATATATAGTCCTTATGCTTGTTACCAATGGTTTAAATAGGAGTGGTATGTCAGGTATATGTGTGAGTAGTACCAATTAAGATCCTGGGGATGGCCTATGACTGTGTGGTGGTCGTTTTTGAGGAGTACTCACTAATACTCAGCAAATCTCGAGTTCCCCAAAGTAGTAGGGAAAGACTCCTATCCAGACCAGGCAACTGTCCAATGTTTTGTGGCTCCGGTTAGATATACAGGTAGGTGCTATGTGGGCTACCTCTATACAATTAAGGCATGGTTTTTAGGAATAGAGTTTAGAGTTGAGCCTGTAACCTTGCTGTTATATGTAAATACGGTGACTGTGGGCTGTGACATTTATCAAACGTTCCCTAGGTCCTCCGTGCTTTGGCAAAATGTAATCTGGGAAATCTGGGCAAGTAAACACTCAGGACCTGCTCCGCTCTGCTCTGTATCGTGTATGGGGTGTAAGTGCGTCATAAGTGGTTACTGCACAGCGCAAAGGCCCGAAGGCTGTACTCCGGCATCTTTCTCTGGTAATCTGATCACCGAGAGGTCCGTCCTCAGACAGTGTGCACAACAGCAAGTGTAGGGCAGGATTCAGGAGTCTCAGGATGCTTGATGTAAGGGCCCATTCTGACTTTGTCTTTTCCTTTGGTTTTCTGCGCCGTACGCCAGACAGCGTCTCAATGCTGAGCTGTAACCACTATGCCTCCGGAGCAGAGCTCCAGCCCTTTGGGGTGTGAGGCAGGGGATCTGCAGGGCAGTGGTTTCAAGGTCTCGGTTGCGTCCAATGCTGCATTACGGTGTCAAGTGCTAGGCCTCTGCGTCGGATATTTCAGGTAGCTGCTGGAATCTCCGGTTGTCTACCAATATGAGTGGGAATTAGTCTCAAAATGTTGTAGACTTTCAGTATCTACTGTTAGTAGATAAATTCAGGTAAAATTCAGCTTTTATTTCCTTTTTTTAAGATTTTACACACTGAGCTCCTGTGTAGTGTGACCGCTCTGTTTGGTGGTTAGCTCCGCCCCCTTTTTCTTCCTTTTTAATGTGACCTATAAACTGTACAACTCAATTGAAAAACAAACTGAAATCTTTTAGGTGGAGGGAAGTAAACAAAAAAACTAACTAAAATAATATGGTTGCATAAGTGTGCACACCCTTAAACTAATACTTTGTTGAAGCATCTTTTGATTTTATTACAGCACTCAGTCTTTTTGGGTATGAGTCTATCAGCATGGTACATCTTGACTTGGCAAGATTTGCCCACTCTTCTTTGCAAAAACACTCCAAATCTGTCAGATTGCGAGGGCATCTCCTGCGCACAGCCCTCTTCAGATCATCCCACAGATTTTTTGATCGGATTCAGGTCTGGGCTCTGGCTGGGCCATTTCAAAACTTTAATCTTCTTCTAGTGAAGCCATTCCTTTGTTGATTTGGATGTATGCTTTGGGTCGTTGTCATGCTGAAAGAAGTTCCTCTTCATGTTCAGCTTTCTAGCAGAAGCCTGAAGGTTTTGTGCCAATATTGACTGGTATTTGGAATTGTTCATAATTCCCTCTAGCTTGACTAAGGCCCCAGTTCCAGCTGAAGAAAAACTGCCCCAAAGCATGATGCTGCCACCACCATGCTTCACTGTGGGTATGGTGTTCTTTTGGTGATGTGCAGTGTTGTTTTTGCACAAACATATCTTTTGGAATTATGGCCAAAAAGTTCAACCTTGGTTTCATCAGACCAGAACACCTTTTCCCACATGCTTTTGGGAGACTTCAGATGTGTTTTTGCAAAATTTAGCCAGGCTTGGATGTTTTTCTTCGTAAGAAAAGGCTCCCATCTTGCCACTATACCCCATAGCCCAGACATGTAAAGTATATGGAAGATTGTTGTCACATGTATCACACAGCCAGTACTTGCCAGATATTCCTGCAGCTCCTTTAATGTTGCTGTAGGCCTCTTGGCAGCCTCCCAGACCAGTTTTCTTCTTGTCTTTTCATCAATTTTGGAGGGACATCCAGTTCTTGGTAATGTCACTGTTGCACCATATTTTCTCCACTTGATGAGGACTGTGTTCCATGGTATATCTAATGCCTTGGAAATTATTTTGTACCCTTCTCCTGATTGATACCTTTTAACAATGAGATCCCTCTGATGCTTTAGAAGCTCTCTGCGGACTATGGCTTTTGCTGTAGGATGCGACCAAGAAAATGTCAGGAAAGACCTACTAGAACAGCTGAACTTTATTTGGGGTTAATCAAAGCACTTTAAATGTTAGGCATTCAAGAAATAGAGCACGTTGCAGCTAACAGGTCTAGTCCACGCAGAAATTAAGTCTCCACTTTTATTGCAAAATATTAAAACCATGGTGAAAAGTTCAGCACACATAAAAACATGTTGAACGCAGACGCATTTCGTGCACGTGCGCACTTGGTCACTGCATACCTAATGACCAGACCGCACCTTACTTTATCTCAAAACTTTAAAGGTACAACATTTTTTTAATTAAAAATGTATATAACCTATTGTTGCCTCCATGATAAATCCTAGTACAAATACTGCATCTAACATAAGAAATTGATTTTATAAGTTCATTTATCATTATTTGGTTTAATATATATTGTAAAAGCTAATATTCACAGAGCTCTGACCTTTATAACAATTAATCGTTCATAATTTAAGTTTAAATATTTACACATTAAATCTTATTAGAATTGAGCAATAGTTTGTAAAACAATTTGATACCCGATTACAACTTATTTGGTTACTTTTCCAGAGAGATTAATACGTTACAGGAAATGCAAATAAGGAAAGCAAAGGAAATGCAAACAAACGAAACTATTAACTTCTTGGATTTGACTATTTATGTGAGTGAAGACAGCAAAACAATTGATACGACCCTGTATAGAAAGCCTACTGCTGGAGGACTCTGGTAGGGGAGGAGCCTGCAGTTTACCTGCCGGCCGGTGTGTGAGAGGACGCCGTTTGCATCAGATCCCCGCTCTCCGCCACTTACCTAGGATGCTTGCCTAGGTTTTGAGTGTGGCGCTCGGTGGGATTGTGACCCGCGCGGGAGACAGAGTCTATCAATCCGTTGGCAGTAGCTGCATGTCAGCTAACTTTTCCTTTTAAACTCACAAGCATATCCAGAGGGGATTGCCGAAGTTCCAGGGCCCACAGTCTGGGCTGTTATAATACCAGCAGCGGGTTGACAGCAGCAAGCCTGACTTCTTTCATGGATGCTCCCTGGTGAGCAGCTGAGGTACACGGAGAGCGTTTGGCAGTTAACCGGTCCACCTTCCGGATTGCTCCCTGGTGAGTTCTAAGGTTCGGAGTGTGGCCCGTTACAATACCAGCAGCAGGTCGACAGCATGAAGCCTGACTTCTTCCATGGATGCTCCCTGGTGAGCAGCAGAGATACACAGAGAGCGTCTCGCAGCTAAACTGTTTATTTGCCTGATCGTTCCCTGGTGAGTTCCAAGGTCTGGAGTGTGGCCCGTTACAATATCAGCAGCGGAACGGCAGCAGCAAGCCCGACTTCTTTCATGACCGCTCCCTGGTGAGCAGCAGAGGTGCATGGAGTTTGTTGGTAGCTATCCTGGCCGCTTTTTAGATCGCTCCCTGGTGAGCGGTTAATTCGGATCCGGAATATTCAGTAGCAGGTTGGTTGGCTGCGTGGGTGCTCCCTGGAGAGCTGCAGAGTGAACCCAGGAACCTAAAATAACGATCCGACATTGAGCCTGTTTGGGGATTAGCAGAAATATCTAGTGATCCCGCTGCAGTAATCAGGCTACAGCCTTGGCGCTCCCTGGAGAGTAGTTGAGCTATTTTTCCATTCTGAGATGTTACATGATCTGAGGAGCCGTTGAGAAAGGAGCCCCATTATTTCTACCTATATACATTTTTTCTCGCTGGCATAGCCCCTATAAGAAACTGCAGCTGTTTAGGGGTGCTGACAGGTGAACTTCTAGCCTCAGTTGTTGGCGGACACTGTATATTAAAGGGCTGGTTAGGGGCTAATGTATATGGAGAACTCTTAAAGTCTCAGACTGCTGAGAAGTACCTGGACATACCTACGTAAAAACTTGCTCTGTTGATTTTCTTTTTATATTCTTGTTTAGTTTCTCTTGGGGCTGGTAGTTTAGCTCTTTAACATACGAAGCTGTTATTATAACTACCTCATGGCTCATTCCCTGCATGTTTTGGATACACTGCTTGTTGTTGTCTGTTTTGTGAGCTTGAAAATATAGATTACACTAGTTTATATCTGTTACTGGTGACAATTTCAGCTTAAGCTATATATAGAGAAGGTTGTGAAGAAGTCTAATCGGTCCCCTAAAATCTCTGTGTAAATATCCACGTTCTAATTCCCAGCCATTTTAGCGTTGGAGAATTATACTTCAGGCTGTTTAGAATAAGAATAGTTTGAGACTAGGGTTGTGCTAGTCATAGCCTTTAAGTTATTACCAGGGTAGGCCTCTCAGTAATTCAGCAAGGGCTATGTGGCCGTTAGTGAGAGGCTATTAAATTGGGACTACCTTTATTGGTGTATACTTTCTCAAGAGCACGGGGTGTTATCTGGAGATCTGGCTTGTTCTTTGTTCTATGGTGACGCTATTCACATGGCTTAATGCACGTTATTTGTTTTTCTTTTTGCACTAGTGCACTTTTCCTTATTTTTGTGGTGTTCTCTCTCTCTTGCCCCCTATGCACTAATTGTATGCCCCGTGGGACATACTCTTATCACTATTGTTAGATTCACTATCACTATTAATTCGACCGATAACTTTATCTTTTTTTTTTTTTTTTTTTTTTTTTTTTTCTTCCTCTTCTTCAAATTAACTCACTCACGAATCTATGGATAAATTCCTTTCACAAGGGAAATCCTCGTCCCCTAAAATGCCAAGTAGGGCCAAAGATAGAAGAGCAAAGACGCTTGATGCTATTATAGATATGGTGGCTGAGTCAAGTACTAATATGCTGGACACACAGGCATTAATTGCCCATCTATCAGATTTATTTTCACCCCAATTTGAAGTAATTAAAAAGGAGTTGGGATCTATCTCCCTGGAAATTACTTCTCTATCGTCCGAAGTTAGACAGTTCTCTAATAGAATATTAGAAGCAGAGAATAGGATATCAGACTTGGAAGACCAAGCTACTGCCCAAGGGAATACAATTATGCAGCAGGATGTCAAAATTAATACTCTACAGGGTCGTTTAGACGACATGGAGGATCGAGCAAGGAGGAATAACATCCGGATTGTGGGTCTCCCAGAAACTCCGGAATTTGATGATTTACTAAAATTTACTTCTGTATTACTCCCACAGAGACTGGGAGTTCCACAGTCGATGTTACCTATTGCAATAGAGAGAGCCCATAGAGTTGGTTTAAAGAAAATTTCAGAGTCAGGTCAAGGCAGAAACAGAATGTGTATTTGTAAGGTTCTAAACTTCCAGGATAAGTTAGAAATATTGAAACTATTTAAAAATCTGAAAGAGCCCTTAATGATTGGTAGTAGCAAAGTCCTTTTGTTTCAGGACTTTTCAGTCAAAACCTCCCAGAGAAGACGTATGATGGCCCCTTTTTGCACTCAAATTATTAACAAAGGTATTCAGGCCCGAATGTTATATCCCGCCAAAATAGTAATTGAGTTTAAGGGTGCCCGTCTGGTTTTCTCTGAGGTAGGTGAAGTAAAATAATTTTTGAAAGATAAATGAGGGTCTGGGTTAGTCCTATATAAGAGTGAAACCCTTTTTTTTTCTTTCATTATAATGGTGTTTTTTCAAGTATTTAATGCCGATGCTGAATATCTGCTTTTCCTGCTAACTTTTTTATATATTTTTTTCAGGTATTTTATGAAAATGCTGGTATGTTTTGGTTATTATGTTGGATTAGGGTCGTCTCCCCCATCTCTTATATTTTTTTTTTTTTTTTCTTCCCCCTCCTCTCTCCCCCACCTTCCTCTCTTCCGGCTGGTACAGGGGGTCATTAGCTATTTCTAGTATATGAAGCTTAAACTAGTTTCATGGAATGTGGGTGGGGTTTCTTCACCCATTAAACGTAAGATGATTATTAAATTTCTTGCTAGAAGTAAACCAGATATCGCTCTTTTGCAGGAGACTCACCTGGAAGAAATGGAAGCCAAGAAATTACAGATAAAATGGGTAGGAGAAGTGATTTCTTCTCCAGCTAGAGATAGGAAATGTGGGGTAGCGATACTTATTAATAAATCCTTAGACTATAAGATCATTCAGTCTGAAATCGACCCTGAGGCTAGATTTATTATTCTCCATATATGTATAGACAATGTCCAAATTACATTATGTAATATTTATGGTCCTAATAGATTTAATCGGGTCTTTTGGGACATGATTAAAATTAAGCTGTTTCCATTTGTTAAAAAGAATTTGATCATCGGTGGGGACTTTAATATGACCCTATATCCAGAATTGGACAGGTTGGCAGGTAGAAACTTACGGGAGAACAATAGAACCTCTAAGTATTTTTTAAATTTTTGCCAGAAATTACAGGTTTATGATGTATGGCGGAGACAGAATCCAGATCTGCGGAGTTTTACCTGTGAATCTAAAGCACATAGAACATTCTCACGTATAGATCTATTCCTTGTTGCGGAGTCACTCTCGTTAGGTAAACCGGAGACAGCGATCGGAGAAATCGCAATATCGGATCATGCTATAATTTCTCTTGTCTTGTATTCTCAAGATAGAATTCCAGGTAAACTCCCTAGATTTTTTTACCCGCGGTACCTATATAGTGATCATAGATTTCTATCCTGGTTAGAACATAGGTGGGAGGAATATACTAGGCTTAATGTTTCATATTCACATAAAACAGAAGTTTTTTGGGAAGCAGGCAAAGCCGTATTAAGGGGTGATATTAAGAGCTTCTTGGATGTAAGATATAAGAAATCCCGAGCCAGGGATAGACAATTGTCCAATCAAGTTCGAAATGCTTTTAAGAAATATTGTGGTGACCGTTCTGGAGAAAACTGGTCCACATATTCAAATAGTAAGAAGGAGAGAGATGTCTTTTTAATGCAGAAACATCAGGAGGAAGAGTTAAAAATTAATCTACGGTTTAAGGGATTTCATGGGTCCTCAGCTAAAAATCTGGCAAGGTTGGTTAAAGCTAGGGACTAGAAGAACCTGATCCCCTTGATCCAATACAGGGGTAGACGTTCCTCTGAAGTTGATGAGATTCTGGGAATTTTTTTGGAGTTCTATCAGCAATTATATGCTGAAGGAGAGTTTAATGAAGAAAATCAGATGAACTTCTGGTCACAGATTATTGTCCCTAAAATTTCAACTGAAGATCTTGAATTGCTAAATGCACCCATTTCGGTTGAGGAGATAAGCAAGGCTATTGACCAGGCAAAATTTAACAAAGCAGCTGGGCCTGATGGTTTACCAGCAGAGTTCTATAAAAGCTTATCTAGGCAAGTTATACCTACTCTAAGAGACCTATACAATAGTTATTTTGTAAATAATAGTAATATTTCAGCTTTTTTTTCAGCAGCCAATATTTCCTTGATCTTGAAAAAAGGGAAAAATCCGGAAGATCCTACATCATATAGGCCTATTTCCGTCCTTAATACGGATTACAAAATTCTCGCCTCTATTATTTCCCATAGATGAGTTCAGTGTCTAGATAAACTGATTCATCCAGACCAGGCTGGCTTTATGCCATCCCGGAGTTCTCCTAAAAATATAAGGAAACTTATAACGTTAGTTGATTTCTTATGGAACGCAGATCAGCGTAAGAAGAGGAAGGAGTTTAAGGATATTGCGGTCCTTACTCTAGATGCAGTCAAAGCGTTTGACTGTATCTCCTGGAGACATATGTTTTCCACTCTATCGAAATTTGGCTTTTCGGGGAACTTTTTTAATTTTGTTCAAAAGATTTATCAGAAACCTGTCTCTTATTTACTGGTCAATGGTTTGATCTCCCACAGGATCCTTCTACACAGAGGAACAAGGCAAGGTTGCCCACTCTCACCCCTGCTCTTCAATATAGTTTTGGAACCCTTAGCTATTAAACATCGTGAAATTTTACCGGGGATTCCTTTGGGAGACCAAAAGTTGAAAATTTTGCTATACGCAGATGACATTCTTTTATTTTTGAACAAAACGGCTGTCACTATACCGGAAGTGATTCAGTCAATTAATCTTTTCAGTTCATTTGCGGGCTACAAGATAAATATGCAGAAGAGTGAATTGATGTGGCTTGGCCAACAACATTCAGATCTTCCCTCTACAATCTTTAAAGAGGTAAAGGCTGTGAAATATCTGGGATTAGAAATTAACCGTAATCCTAAAATATGGTATCAGGCGAATTTGGCTGGCTCTTTCAGAAAATATTAGAAGATCTAAAGATTTGGGCTTCCTTTCCTCTATCATTATCGGCTTCAATTAATCTGCTTAAAACAATAATCTTTCCAAAAATCTTGTATCATCTACAGAATCTCCCACTTCTGATTCTAAATAAAGATCTTGAGAAACTGTCTTCGGCATTTTCAAAGTTTATTTGGAAATCCAAAAAACCTCGACTCTCGTTAAATAGGCTCGCTCAGAAATATGAGGAGGCTGGGTTAGCTATACCCTGTCTCAGACTCTATAATTATGCATCTTTATGTAAAATGGCAATTGACTGGATTTCCCAGACTAATTTAGTCACTACTCTGGATAGTGAAGCTTACATGATTAAACCATGGACCTTGAAAGCTTTATTGCATTGTACCCCTCGCTCTCTACCTGCAGGGGTGTCTTCACTTCTGTCTTTTAGGAATATAATCGTGGCATGGCATAGGTTTTGTAAACTGCTAAAAATTGATCCTTCCCTTTCCGAATTTTTACCCATTATGGGGAATCCATTATTTCCTCCTGGTATTGACCAGAAGTGTTTTTATGAATGGCAGGTGAAAGGTCTAGAATATATACATCAACTGCTTAACGATGAGCTGCAGATACTTTCTTGGGAGTCCATTAAGGAGCAATATTCTCTTCCCTGGTCAAATCGTTTTGCTTATTTTCAGATCCGGCATTTTGTTAGATCACAAAATTGGTGCCCTGATAGGTATGGCAACTGGGCGGAGGTAAAGACGTGTATTAATAAATTTATTGTTGGTGATGCTTCTATCTCATTGATCTATAATATTATGCTGACTAAACAAGGGATACTAGATGAAGATAGATTAATTAGACTCTGGCTCCCTTATATACCTTCAATTGATCGCGGGAAAATATGTAAAAGCCTCTCGTTAGTGGCCTTTCTCCCTGTGCCAGTGAGCTGGAAAGAATCTCACTTGAAAGTTCTAAATAATTGTTACTTCTCTCCGGCTAGATTGTCTAAATTTTTTCCCAACAAAGTGTTTAAATGTGAGCATTGCCTATACATTTCTGCCGATCTCCGCCATATGTTATGGTCCTGCCCAAAAATCTCTCAATTATGGGCGAAAGTCCAGTTTTGGTATAATAGAGTCTTTGAAAGTTCCATCCTCTTTTCCTTTGAGGACATTGTATTACTCTTTCCAGTAATAGGTGGGAGTATTAAATTGCGCATTCTAAATACCATTGTATTAATAGTGAGGTTTAACATCCTTAAAAAATGGATAGTAAAGATCCCCCCGAGCCTGTCACTTGTTTCAAGAGACATCCAAGCTCAGATTATTTTTGAATCTTTCCATCTGTCACAAGTATCTGAAAGAAAAATTAAGGAATTTTTGGTTGGATGGTCTCCGGTTATTAAGTTATTTCCAATCTCCCTACAAAGGCAGATTTTAAATCCGTTTGTGGCCTCAATTAGCTTTGCGGAACTAGTAATTCTTCAGGTTTTTCCTGATACTTGGCTCACCAATGAAGTAGGTTAGAATAGTCATCTTTATAAAGTGATCCCCAGGTAATAATAATATGATGGCATGGAGTAAGTCCGGAGGTGGGGGGTTCTTATCGGTTTTTTTTTGTTTTTTTCTGTGTTTTTGTTTTGTCTTGTTTTTTTTCCTTACCCTGAGGGGTTGGTAGTTATTTAAAAAATAGCCATTTTAGCTGAATTGCACCTGTGAAATAGATAGGGGCAATGCTGACCGGAAATCTTGAATATATATATATATATATATATATCTTATTGTTATCTGGTCCTGCGTGACTCAGAAATTGTTATTTTTGTGTTATTATCAATTCTTTTTTTGGTTGTTGTTAAATGGCTAAGACTAATAAAGATTTAAAAAAAAAAAAAAAAGAAAGCCTACTGCTGGAAATACCATGCTGCAGTTTAACTCATGCCGTCCGCGTTCTAGTTTGCCAGCACAACCTGTTGTTTTTATGTGTGCTGATCTTTTCACTATGGTTTTAATATTTTGCAATAAGATTTGAGACTTTTAATTTTTGCGTTGACTACATCTGTTTGTCCACTACGCCCACTCTCGATTGTGTCGGAGCCTTGAGAGAAGAGCTCTTTTCAGTTGGACTCAGGTGACTGTAGTGAGTGCTTTCAGTCACAGTTCTTTTGTCTTATTACTTTAAATGATGGCAGGTGTGTATTGACTCCTATTTAACATGATTTTTTATGTGATTGCTTAATTCTAAACACAGCTACTTCCCCACAATATTTTCCTACACCTAAATGATTTCTGTTTGTTTTTCAATTAAGTTGTAACAGGGATGTGTAGACTTTTTATATCCACTGTATTTATATGTGTATATATGTATTTATTTACAGACATTTGCATATGTCTGTGTGTGTGTGTGTGTGTATATATATATATATATATATATATATATATATATATATATATATATATATATATATATATATATATATTATAATATAAGTGCATTGGAGCCATTTGCAGTTAAGTAGATGAAAACATGTATAATCATATTTGCGCAATAGTCTCATTTCGGGCTTTTTGCACTCATCGGGTTGGCTAAACAGTTTACTTTCAATATGTGCGCAACTTCAAGCACAATTAAAGCTCGAACAGGAGCGTTAATTAGCGCTCCACTTGTAATCTGCCCCACAATGTATTGCAAATAAGTACCTTTTATTTTAACAAACAGACATAATGATTTCTGTCTTCTAGAGCTTTTTTTCCCTTCTGAGTTCCCCTTTATCAGCAGTCACTTGTCACTGAGACTAAAATAAAATGAATAACAAAAGCTCAGCTCAATGTATAATATTTTTTATTCTGCACAATTAATTGGACTCGTAGAGTTTAAATGAATCTTTATAAACTTTTACCTTGTACCAGATTATTTTCACCGTCTCGTATCGACCTTGTTAGTTATTAGTAGGTCCTTTAACATGATGATTTGGGTTACATGATTATATTCTTAGTGTGCTCAAATTAGGTGTAATTAAACGTTGCAGAAGCCTTTTTTTAATGATCATTGTTTTGAAAGAGATGGTATTCAATTTTGTAAAGACCCATGTTCCCTTCTGTGCCGCAAATATACTGGCGCGTTCCTGAATGTTCTCAATACCACACAAAAACATATTTCATTAGACCAAAGATAAGTTGTGTCCAGTAATAAGCTGTGCCAGATAATTACAGCAGAGGCATAAATTACTGTTACACGTGCCGCCTGCTCACGTTTTAGAGGGTCAATGTAGTCTTTTGTTTTTGTCTTGCGTTTTACAAAATGTGCTGACGTTAAAGGGACAGTCTAATCAAAATTAAACTTTCATGATTCAGATAGGGCATGTAATTTTAAACAACTTTCCATTTCACTTTTATAATCAAATTTGCTTTGTTCTTTTGGTATTCTTAGTTGAAGGCTAAACCTAGGTAGGTTCATATGCTAATTTCTAAGCCCTGAGGCCGCCTCTTATCTGAATGCATTTGACAGTTTTTTACAGCTAGAGGGCGTTAGTTCATGTGTTTTCTATATTAGATAAACATTGTGCTCACTCCCGTTGAGTTATTTATGACTCAGCACTGATTTGCTAAAATGGAAGTCTGTCAAAAGAACTGAAATAAGGGGGTTAGTTTGCAGACTTAGATACAAGGTAATCACAGAGGTAAAAAGCATATTAATACTGTATTGGTTATGCAAAATTGGGGAATGGATAATAAAGGGATTATCTACCTTTTTAACCCCTTAGTGACCACAGCACTTTTCAATTTTCTTACTGTTTTGGACCAGGGCTATTTTTACATTTCTGCTGTGTTTGTGTTTAGCTGTAATTTTCCTCTTACTCTTTTACTGTACCCACACATATTATATACTGTTTTTCTACCCATTAAATTGACATTCTAAAGACACCATTATTTTCATCATATCTTATAATTTACTATAAAAACAATTATAAAATATGATGAAAAAACACACCCTTTTCTAACTTTGACCCCCAAAATCTTACACATCTACAACCACCAAAAAACACCCATGCTAAATAGTTTCTAAATTTTGTCCTGAGTTTAGAAATGCCCAATGTTTACATGTTCTTTGTTTTTTTTGCAAGTTATAGGGCAAAAGTACAAGTAGCACTTTGCTATTTCCAAACCATTTTTTTTAATTTACATAAATTACATTTTAACACTGATATCTGTCAGGAATCCCTGAATATTGATAATAAACATTTTTTAGGATTACGTTTTTAAAGGTGAGCTCAATTCCCAAATCCGGCCAGCCATTTGTTATTCCTTTTTAGTAATCCCTGAATAACCCTTCACATGTATATATTTTTTTTAGTAGACAACCCAAAGTATTGATGTAGGCCCATTTTGGTATATTTCATGCCACCATTTCACCGCCAAATGCGATCAACTAAAAAAAAGTTTGCTTTTTCACAAACTGCAATTATGGCCCAAATGGTTGTAAATGCTTCTCTGGGATCCCCTTTGTTCAGAAATAGCAGACATTTATGGCTTTAGCGTTACTTTTTGGTAATTACAATGTAACTATCTCTAATTTTGGGGGGAAAAAAAAAAATGGTTTGGAAATAGCAAAGTGCTACTTGTACTTATTGCCCTATAACCTGCAAAAAAGCAAAGAACATGTAAACATTGGGTATTTCTAAACTCAGGACAAAATTTAGAAACTATTTAGCATGGGTGTTTTTTGGTGGTTGTAGATGTGTAACAGATTTTGGGGATCAAAGTTAGAAAAAGTGTGTTTGTTTTTTTTTATAGTAAGTTATAAGATATGATCAAAATAATGGTATCTTTAGAAAGTCCATTTAATGGCGAGAAAAACGGTATATAATGTGTGGGTACAGTAAACGCAAACTTGGCAGAAATGTAAAAATAGCCCTGGTCCTTAACGGTAAGAAAATTGAAAAGTGGTCCGGTCACTAAGGGGTTAAAGCCTCCCCACCCCATCTTCTCATCTGTGTCATTGGGTTGAGAGTCTGTTTTTTTTGTCTTTCTTCTCAGTGTGGCGTTTTTTCCGTTACATATCGGGGACCATGTCTTTATAGAAGAGGACTGTGTAGTGAACGCAGCACAGATTGGATCCTATGTCCACATAGGGAAGAACTGTGTAATTGTGAGTATTTCACACTGGGCAAAAGGTAATGTCTATAGAAATGATCTTCTGTTTAGTGAGAGAGCAGGTATAATATATTGTACAATATTATCCTTTCATATACCCGCTATTATCCCAAAAATAAAATGGATATTCAAATGCAGTAATAAAACATAGTTAAAGGGACAGTCTAGTCAAAATGAAACATTCATGATTCAGATAGGACATGCAGTTTTAAACAATTTACTTTTACCATTAAATTTGCTTTGTTTTTTTGGTATTCTTTGTTGAAAGCCCTTGAAGGCCGCCTCTTATCTCAGTGCATTTTGACAGTTTTTTTTAGACAGCGCTGGTTCATAAGCGCCATATAGATAACATTGTGCTCACGCCCGTGGAGTTGCTTATGAGAGGACACTGATTGGCTAAAATACAAGTCTGTTAAAATAACTGAAATAAGGGGCAGTCTGCAGAGGCTTAAATACAAGGTAATCAGAGGTAAAAAGTGTATTAATATTACAGTGTTAGTTATGCAAAACTGGAGACTGGGTAATAAAGGGGTTGTCTATCTTTTTAACCTCTTAAGGACATATGACGGAATTTTTCCGTCATAAAACAATTGAGCAAACTGAAAGCTGTGTCCTTAAAGGGTTAAACAATACAAATTCTGGAGTAGACTGTCCCTTTAAACTTCAGCACTCCCATGCCGGTTATAAGCAGGACAAATTTGGCGATTGTCAGCTATGTTCATATGCCACTCCTGATTGGTCAAAGGCCATATTTTTCTCAGGGATGGTAAATCATTGCTTCTCCTAAATGGACATAAAAGTGCACTTGGACAATGCGGTAGTCGGTTAGAGCACTTTATTATTGCACTGTTGCTTGTATATAACTATGGGTTTAATTGCTACAAGGGGTTAAACATATAGTTAACCCCTTAATGACAACTGACGTACCAGGTACGTCATGCATTAACTAACAGTTAATGACAATGGACGTACCTGGTACGTCAGTTGTCTAAGAGAGTGCTGGAAGCGATCGCAATCGCTTCCAGCAGCTCTCAGGGTATTGCAGTGATGCCTCCATATGGAGGCATCCTGCAATACCATTTAGAAGACTCCGATGCAGAGAGAGCCACTCTGTGGCCCTCTCTGCACCGGTAGCGATGGTGCAGGTTCGTTGGTGGGTGGGAGCGTAACAGGGAGGCGGGTGGGCGGCCCATCGCTACCCGGCATCCGGTTCCTAGAAGTGCAATGTGCACGCCGGGTGCCGGGAGCGTGCGGGGGGCACGCGTGCGCGTGCATATGCGCGCGTGTGCGCGATCGCGCATTAGCTTGCACTGACACTGACACCAATGAGGAGGGAAGAGGGGGGGGGGGAATATTTTTTTTTAAAATAATATAAAAGGATCTGGGAGGGGGAGGGGGATAGGGGTATTGTGGGGGGCTGCTACACTACAGAAAAAAAAAAAGCAAAAGAACAAAAAACACTTGTTTTTGGGGCAAATTGGGTGCTGGCAGACAGCTGCCAGTACCCAAGATGGCCGCAATTAGATAGGGGAGAGGGTTAGAGAGCTGGGGGGGGGGGGGGATCATGGAGGTTGGGGCTAAGGCAGGAGTCCATCACAGCTAAAATATTTTATTTTTTTTATAAAAAAAACAAAAAACTCCTTTTATTTAGTACTGGCAGACTTTCTGCCAGTACTTAAGATGGCGGGGACATTTGTGGGGTGGGGGAGGGAAGAGAGCTGTTTGGGAGGGATCAGGGGGTGGGATGTGTCAGGTGGGAGGCTGATCTCTACCCTAAAGCTAAAATTAACCCTGCAAGCTCCCTACAACCTACCTAATTAACCCCTTCACTGCTGGGCATAATTTACGTGTGGTGCGCAGCAGCATTTAGCGGCCTTCTAATTACCAAAAATCAGTGCCAAAGCCATATAAGTCTGCTATTTCTGAACAAAGGGGATCCCAAAGAAGCTTTTACAACAATTTGTGCCATAATAGCACAAGCTGTTTGTAAATAATTTCAGTGAGAAACCTAAAATTGTGAAAAATGTAAAGTTTTTTTTTTTTTTTATTTGCTCGCATTTGGCGGTGAAATGGTGGCATAAAATATACCAAAATGTGCCTAGATCAATACTTTGGGTTGTCTTCTAACAAAAAATATATACATGTCAAGGGATATTCAGGTATTCCTGACAGATATCAGGGTTCCAATGTAACTAGCGCTAATTTTGAAAAAAAGTGGTTTGGAAATAGCGAAGTGCTACTTGTATTTATGGCCCTATAACTTGCAAAAAAAGCTAAGAACATGTAAACATTGGGTATTTCTAAACTCAGGACAAAATTTAGAAACTATTTAGCATGGGTGTTTTTTGGTGATTGTAGATGTGTAACAGATTTTGGGGGTCAAAGTTAGAAAAAGTGTTTTTTTCCATTTTTTCCTCATATTTTATTATTTTTTTTGTAGTAAATTATAAGACATGATGAAAATAATGGTATCTTTAGAAAGTCCATTTAATGGCGAGCAAACGGTATATAATATGTGTGGGTACAGTAAATGAGTAAGAGGAAAATTACAGCTAAACACAAACACAGCAGAAATGTAAAAATAGCCATTGTCATTAAGGGTAAGAAAATTGAAAAATGGTCCGGTCATTAAGGGGATAAAGGGACAGGCAAGTCAAAATGAAAGTTTCATGATTCAGATAGAGATGTGGTTCCCACACTTTTTCTGGCCAACACCCACTTGGTTTTATAAACTCGTTCCCCATACCTTACACAATAAAATATATTCTCAGACTAACCAGAGTAACAATTAAGGGGACATGAAACCCAAAATGTTTCTTTCATGATACAGATAGAGAATACAATTTGTTTTAAAAATGCCAATTTACTTCTATTATCAAATTTGCTTCGTTCTCATGTTATTCTTTGTTAAAGAGATATCTAGATAGGTAGCGTGCACATGTCTGTAGCACTACATGACAGGAAATAGTGCTGCCATCTAGTGCTCTTGCTTATGTATAACACTTTTGCAAAACTACTGCTATATAGTCCTGCAGACACGTGCACACGCCTGAACTTACCTTCCTGCTTTTCAATAAAGGAGAACAAGTAAACAAAGAAAGTTAGATAATAGAAACCCATTTGGAAAGTTGATTAAAATTGTATCATCTATTCGAATCCTGAAACAAAGTGTTTGGGTTTTATGTCCCTTTAACATTTGTTTTGACATTTGAATAGAACACTTTAGTGTAATTAATTATAAATGTATTATCTTGATTTTGTGCTATTGGCTTTGTAAAGCTGATGCTCACTGTGCACACAAACAATAATGCAGGGCGCATTATCTTGCGCTCGGTCACACGCTAAGGATAACGCACAATCTATTATTGCCATTGGATGGTTACAAATTCTAACCAGAGCATCTTTAAGTGGTTAAACTTTTTTAGCGCTCCCGATACTTTTAATGCGTATCGCTGGGAGTGCTATTAGCGAGCTCATTGTATTACAAGTGGTGAGTTAAGTGTTGCACTGTTTGAGACCTGAAGTAAGCACTTATTATTAATCGTATAGCACAGAACTACCCGCACGCCTTTTGGCTTATCGCTCGAGCAATATATCCGTCATGTGCCCTATGGAAGTTTATTTTGTGAGGGACTTAGTGCACCCTGTGCTATCACTTGCACTTTACTTTTAATATAGTGCTAATATTTTTGTGCTCCACTTGTAGTCTAGGCCAGTGATTTTCAACCTTTTTTTGCCGTGGCACACTTTTTTACATTAAAAAATCCTGCGGCACACCACCATCCCAAAATTTTACAAAATCACACATTGTAGCCTAATACAGTATATATATATATATATATATATATATATATATATATATATATATATATATATATATATATATATACAAAGTAAACAGATAGAGTCCAGCACTATTGAGTTTCTTTACCTGGCTGTGTGCTCGTTACAATGGGCTATCAGCAAAAACCCAAACAGATACAGTCCATATGTAGAAAGTAACAGCACCACTGCATCAATATTCTTAAAGGTGAATTATTTCTTTATTGGTGATATCACAACCATTAAAACAGCGACGTTTCGGACCTACATGGTCCTTAATCATGCATAGTTAAAACACAGTAAAACACACATTTAAAAAGGGTGGTTTGACCAATCAGATTTCAGCTCACATTATTAATTGAATTAACCTATGCCTATCCAGGCATGATAATATAAGTATTACTTTTTCTATTGGTGGCCTCTAGTGGTACCATATTGAATGACACCCTATTTCAATATCAAAATTCATAAAAACAAATACAAATCATAGTCCCTATTCAGACCATAAGGATGCAATGTATTTAATTTCTTGATCCACCAGACCTCCTTTTGTTTTAATTTAAGTTCTCTATCGCCCCCTCTTCTATGTGTAGGGATATGATCGATTACTTGGAAGCGCAGCTGGCTAACTGTATGTCCCATTTGGGTAAAATGTGCAGATACTGGTAAAGACATGTCTTTAGATTTAATTGATGCCTTATGCTGACTAAACCTATCCCTGGCGGCCTGAGTGGTCTCTCCGATATAACAGAGGCCACATGGACATTTGAGTAGATAGATTACATAATTGGTTTGACAGGTGTATAGACCATTGATGGTATACTGTTTACGCTTGTCATTTTGGGCCAAATATTTACCTCTAATTACTGAATTACATTGTGCACAGTGGAGACAAGGATAACATCCTTTATTGGGAGTGGTGAAATAGTTAATTTCAGACTGTTTAGTTGTCCCCACATCTGCTCTAGATTATCCCTTAGATTTCTCACTCCC
>NW_026511951.1:0-94134 GCF_027579735.1 Bombina bombina
GAGTCAACAGCTTCCCACCCGTTTTCTTAAGTGGGGGCGTCTTTTTATTCTTCTGGCACCTTTTTTCACCCTGATATTTCTTCTACTGTTACTTGTTCCTCGGCAGAATGACTGGGGGATGATGGAAGTGGGACGAGTATTTAAGACTTTGGCTGGGGTGTCTTTGCCTCCTCCTGGTAGCCAGGTTCTTATTTCCCAAAAGTAATGAATGTAGCTGTGGACTCTTTCCAATGGAAGAAAAGGAAATTATCAGGTAAGCATCATTTATGTTTTCTTTTTTATATCTAATATAACAATTAAAATGAACTTGTTAGTGCCTATCTCTCCCACATACCCTTGCAGTGTGATTTAAGACAACTCAGCATTGACCAAGAGAAGTTAAAGTACTGGGGGTGGAGCACATGACAAAATGTCTGACAGTGAGAATTAGTAGGAAGTACAATACCAATACTGCAGTATCCAATTTAACTTCTATTTAAATAAATTATATTTAAAAAATATTTCAGAATAAAATATTGTTTCATATAAACGATAGAAAATAAAGATTATAATATATTTGTAAAGTTGTGATATGGCCCCACTTAAATAGATTTTCTACCATTATGTTGTATAGATCTGGGAAGATTCATATTTAAAGTGATAGTAAACACCCAAAATGTTATTGTTTAATAAGATAGATAATCCCTTTTATTTACCATTCCCCAGTTTTGCATAATCATCACTATTATAGAATTATACTTTTTTCCTCTAATTACCTTGTATCTATGCTTATGCAGACTACCTCCTTATCTCAGTTCTTTTGACAGCATTTCAGGCAATTAGCGCTGACTCCACGTGCATGAGCACAATGTTATTTGAATGAAACACATGAACTAACACACTCTAGCTGTGAAAAAGGTCAAATGCATTTAGATAAGAGGCAGCCTTCAAGGGCTTAGAAATTAGCATAGAAGCCTCCTAGGATTATCTTTCAACTAAGAATACAAAGAGAACAAAGCAAATTTGGTGATAAAAGTAAAATAGAAAGTTGTTTAAAATGACATGCCCTATCTGAATCATGAAAGATTAATTTGGACTTTAATATCCCTTTAAGGGGCAATTATAACACATACAGAACTAACTGTACTAAATGCTTGTGCTGAATCAATAGCACATATGTAATAACCTAAACAGCTGATCTGTATCACATGAATTGTTATGTGTGCCTTTAATTATACCATACGTACAGTTAATCAGAACCATTATTTATTATTATCTGTCTAAACCATTTAATATACTTTTTACAGACACGACCAGAGCACTGAGAGATATCAGGTATTGATGTAACTGGAGTGAATAAGGGAACCTTCTTCCTGAGCACAGACATTGGAGCCTGTTATCAGCATGAACTCATATGTGTTAGGTGAGTAAAATAGATATTATGCTGACTTTATTTACTGGGAAAATAGAATAGATCACTCATTAAACAAATATAAACTATTATATTTATATCTGCATCTTTTAGAACATTTGTATCAGTGACGTTATAAAGAAGAAGCAATTGATATTGGACTGAGGAGGAGGGTAAAACATACTACCCCCCTCTGTGCTTTTAGACAGATCATGTCCAACAACTGCTTAACCTCACCCCCAGACCTGGTTCATTACTCAGAATACCTGCAACTCCACCTTCCCCTGCCCTGACCTTGCTCATGGAACACCCATAACTACACTTTAATTACTACCTTGTTCCCAGTGAGTGTTCCCCACCCCAGAACCACCCCTGATTTGTGTGCTTAATTTTGCAGTAAATATTATTAAACTAATAAAGTTTTTGGCTGTTTATATAAATTAAACAACCAAAGCTGAAAGCTTAAAAGTATTGTAAAATCACTCCTCCTTACCCTCTCAAAACATCTCAAACTGATTAATAGTCTGTGATGAATAAGACATCATATTCTCACCCAACTTATTGAGCATGAGTCAGGCAGGGCTGTATGTGCAGTTGCTTGTGCAATGTTAAATGAGGATGGTGGATGCCACCTCTCTTGCCCAGAATATAGATGTACTTGTTCCCTGGCTGAGAACATTATGCAACATTCTTTGTCACCATTTTTTAAATTTGTGATTTACAGGTAAATGTATTTAAAAATAAACACAAAACAGAAGACATTTTGTTGCTTATAAAAGAATAATATGATTTTTTATTAAGATGGATTATATTATAAAGAATAAATATTGTTTGTCTTTATTTCATTTCTTTTTATGTAGACATAAAAAGAATGATACCACAGACTCCAATAGTCGTAGACACTAATGACTATTCACAAACATTGGGGAAATCACAGCAGATATTTAAAGAAGATGATGAATTGTCAGGAACTGGACAGCAATCATTATGTACAGAGAGTAATTTAGTCATCAAACAAGAGGACAAGATTTATGACTTATCTAGTGAAAAGATCCCTGAGGATAAACCACAAACATTTACTGAGTTTTCAAAAAATGTTATAGAAGAGAAACGTCTACAGTCTAACCAAATGATTCATACAAAGGAGAAACCTTTCAAATGTACAGAATGTGAGAAAAGCTTTACATTTAATTCACATATCCTAGAACACCACACAATTCACACAGGTAAGAAGTCAAACACGTGTCCTGAGTGTGGAAAATGTTTTATACGAATGACAAAAATTATAGCTCATGAAAGGACCCACACAGAGGAGAAACCATTTAGCTGTACAGAGTGTGGAAAAAGTTTTACACATATGAGTAATCTGAAAAAGCATGAAAGGATTCACACAGGAGAAAAGCCTTTCACATGTACAGAGTGTGGAAAAAGTTTTACACAAATAAATAGTCTGAAAACTCATAAAAGAATTCACACAGGAGAAAAGCCTTTCACATGTACAGAGTGTGGGAAATGTTTTACACTAAATAGTTATCTGAAAAGTCATGAAAGGAGTCACACAGGAGAAAAGCCTTTCAAATGTACAGAATGTGGGAAAAGTTTTACACAAAACAGTAGTCTGAAATATCATGAAAGGAGTCACACAGGAGAAAAGCCTTTCACATGTACAGAGTGTGGGAAATGTTTTACACAAAAGAGTCATCTAAATAGTCATGAAAAGAGTCACACGGGGGAAAAGCCTTTCCCATGTACAGAGTGTGGGAAAAGTTTTACACAAATAAATAATCTGAAATATCATGAAATGATTCACACAGGAGAAAAGCATTTCACATGTACAGAGTGTGGGAAATGTTTTACACGAAAGGGTGATCTGAAAAGTCATGAAAGGATTCACACAGGGGAAAAGCCGTTCACATGTACAGAGTGTGGAAAATGTTGTACACATATGAGTAATCTGAGAAAACATGAAATGATTCACACAGGGGAAAAGCCTTTCACATGTACAGAGTGTGGAAAATGTTTTACACTAAAGAGTCATCTGAGAAATCATGAAAGGATTCACAAGGGAAGAAACCTTTCACATGTTTAGAAAGTGGAAAAAAGGTTTTTTATTGAAATCGGATATCACAAAACACCAAATATTTACACACAAACTTTATATACACAGTGTACAACCTCTTTATAATTATCCTAAAGACAAAAAACTCTCTAAATAGAAGCATCACATTAGATGTTATTGTAAATAATACTTTCTAATTCCAGTTATAAAAGCCCCAGATTGGAAGTGCTCTCCTGCTGTCCTTTTTTCCTCTATATATGTGCACCTCAGTTTCTCTCATATCAATGGGATAGAATACAAACACCACACAGGAATATACAGATCTGTCCTCATACTGACCAGTTTACACAGCCATTCACCACCAAATCACCCCCAGTGTTGTTTATTAATATTCCAGTGTTAAGAGTTGTACGTTTGTTTTACATAGGGGAGGAAATAATTACATTTACAGAATAAAGGAGTCTTTATATGAATAGAGTGTTAGAGAATTATATAAACAAGAACATCAGTCTCAAATGATTAACGTCTGGGAGATATATTTAATGTGCACATCATGTGGATAAACCTTTTCTTATAGCAATAGATGCTTAGCATTGTACATGTTATATACCAGAGGAATTACTGAGGGGGAACTGATTTTATTTAATGAGACACAATATCAGTAACCGGTACATACGTGATCATAATCAGTTTAATTTAAATGGCTACTATAACCTACATGTATACTGGGTATGTAATATGTATGTCATGTGATCATAATCAGTTTAATTTAAATGGCTACTATAACCTACATGTATACTGGGTATGTAATATGTGTGTCATGTGATCATAATCAGTTTAATTTAAATGGCTACTATAACCTACATGTATACTGGGTATGTAATATGTATGTCATGTTCTGTAACTTGATATTATGTCTGTTAGCTGTTGTCATGTTAGTTAGAAGCCACAAGAACTGATAATAGCACATACTGTATATATAAAGGGGACATTATATGTCTGATAAATCCCTTTGTATCAAGAGCACAAGTGTTGGGTATATTTATACCATTGTGTGCATATATCATGTAATGCTGCTGTTTACTATATAATGATATACAATGTTTTTTCATGCAAATAAAAGCGATTGTAATCCAGACCAGTATTTTGTGTTTTTTGTCTAATTAAAAACACAATATCACAGAATAACAAGGAAAAAATCATCAAAGAGAGAAGCCAAATCTGACAGTGAAATTTAAACGCTGATAACTCAGAGCAGCAATTTTACCCAACTTTCCAATTTACTTCTATTATCTAATTTGCTTTGTTCTTTTGGTATCCTTAGTTATAGAGTAAACCTAGGAGGCTGATATTATGAGCTTAGGGGCGTGCACGTGTATTTAGCACTCTGCAGCAGTGTTTGTAACTATGTATAACAATGCTATAAATGTTCTTGAAAACTCTGCTGTCTGAAGATACGTGCACGCTCCTGAGTTCACCTAGGATTACTCTTTAACAAAGGATACTAAGAGTACTAAGCACAATTGATAATATAAGTAAATTGGAAAGTTGTTTGAAATTTCATGTTCTATTCAATCCATTTAAGTTTATTATTGACTGTCCCTTTAACAGTACATAAAACAATATCAAATTATAACCCCGACCTACACCAACCCAGATTATTAATCACCAGCAAGACTTTATACACAGACATTTTATGTAACTTAAATCATACTTAAAGGGATAGGAAATTACACTTTCATGATTCAGATAGAATGTGTAAATGTATGACACTTTTAATTTCACTTCTGTTAACAAACTTATGTACTACTGAGAGCTGACTGGTGGCTACACACATGTGCCTCTTGTCATTGGCTCACCAGATATATTCAGCTAGCTCCCAGTAGTTAATTGCTGCTCTATAGCAGACTTTGCAGGAGTTAAAGGGACAGTCTACACCTTAGTCATCTTAAAGTCTCACCTTAGATTAAGCTGCAAATAGCCTCCTGCACCTTTTCTATATCATGCAGCAGGAACAGTAAAAAAGTTATTTTAAAATGAATATTGTCTCTTACCACCTTGAAATTGCTGCCAAGCTCAGCCCACTGATGAAATCATGATCTGGGCTGCATCTAGGCACTCTGCTGAATAGCAATGACAGTCTGTTCAATCCAACTAGTGAGCCTTTTGTGATTGGATGCCATATGCAGACCAGATCATGATGTCATCAGTGGGATGAGCTTGGCAGCCATTTCAAAGTGGCCAGAAACAATATTCATTTTAAAATAATCTAAATGTTGGGGGGAAGCAGTAGGATAATTTACATAAAAAAATCTCTCAATAGAATAAATTTATAGTTTATAATTATCATATATTATTTTGAAGTTTTTTTATGTCATAGGTTAAAGCAAAATAAACCAAAACACAATTATCAGGTAATTGTAATAGCGCATACAAAGAACCCAAGATTGCTTTACTCTGTGTGAGTAATAATACACTAATGCTTACATTAAAAAAAACCAGAAGATTATATTACATAGTAATAATCCCATTTATACTAAATCTTTATATGTGTTTCACTCATACATACAACGTGGCTATATTTAAAAACAATTAAACCAGGATGGTTGAACAATATGCAGTTATCACAAATATATGATTAGTCAGCAGCAGCAGACAGAGACTTGTGACTTCATCAGAGACGTCTGACAAAGCGCTTGATGAGTGAAACGCGTAAGAATGGTCCTGATAATGCTGCTTTCTTTCTAATAAAGGAGCCGTAATCCATAGGACTGTTCTCTGCCATTTGTTTTATTTATTACTTTTACCTTTATTATTTATTTCCCCTCATTTTCCTGTAATTTAAGTCTGAAAATTGTGTATTTTTCAGTCCTGAAAACTAAAAGTGCACATAGCAGCGTCACATATCTGTCCTGACGTGGCTTCTTTTTGATCTAGGAGTTATATCTTACTATAAGGTAGATAATGTCAAGTTGCTAAGAATTCTTTCCTTTCCTTACGTGCGTCATCTTTTTAGTCCATAGAAAAAGAGGTTTGGTATTGCAATAACTATGTATACTATATCTGCAAGTGTTTGTTAGATATAAATATGCTGTCTTAGAGCACAGATCACACTCCGGCTCCATATGCGGCAGATGCCTGAAGCTTCAGCAGCTACAGCTCTCGGCTGTAACATAACAGCTGAGAGTGCTGGAGCTTCCCAAAGCTGTCTCGCACTGCAGGTAAAGGCTAGGTATGTTTGTCCTTGCGCACTCTCTACTGTGCATGACAGCTTCAGACAAACATATTTGGCCTTTTATTATATAGGACTAGTCTCCCTCTCTTTTGCTCTCTCTATCCCCCATCTTTTGCTCTCTCTCTCCCCCCTCTTTTGCTTTCTCTCTCCCCCCTCTTTTGCTCGCTGTCTCTCTCCCTCTCTTTTGCTCTCTCTATCCCGCTTCTTTTGCTCTCTCCCCTTCTCTTTTACTCTCCCCCCCTCTTTTGCTTTCTCTCTCCCCCTCTCTTTTGCTCTCTCTCTCTCCCCCCTCTTTTGCTCTCTCTCTCTCTCTCTCTCTCTCTCTCTCTCTCTCCCCCCTCTTTTGCTCTCTCTCTCCTCTCTTTTGCTTTCCCCCTCTCTTTTACTCTCCCCCCCTCTTTTGCTCTCTCTCTTCCCCTCTCTTTTGCTCTCTCTCTCTCTCCCCCCTCTTTTGCTCTCTCTCTCTCTCTCTCTCTCTCTCCCCTCTTTTGCTCTCTCTCTCCTCTCTTTTGCTTTCCCCCTCTCTTTTGCTCTCCCCCTCTCTTTTGCTCGCTCTCTCCCCCCTCTCTTTTGCTTTCTCTCTCTCCCATTTCTTTTGCTCTCCCACTGTAGTGGTTCACACCTAATTCACTCATAAGGTCTTAAAGCACAGTTATATTGAAATATGATTTCCAAGCACTGACTGTTAAATATTATATCAGTGTAACAGGTCTCATTTCTTAGTAAGAAATGGTAGTGAGAGAGAAATATTGTTTTAAAATAAATGTTTATTATACAGAAAAATTAGCTTACAGAAGCAATACAAATTAAACTAATTTAAATCCAAAATACACACAGAGTTAAAATACTATCAGTTAAACTTGCTTTAAATAATAAATATTTACATACCACTTGAAATGACTTCTATGCAACCAGACACCTAATCTCTTAGATGCTCTAGAACAACCTGAACCTTGTTTACAAAGAGGTGTTTTTATAATAATTTTTATATCAGATGCAGACATCTTATCTCCTCTTATAGCATAAACATTTTGTACATAGCCTTAAAAATTTGTTATACAAGTTTTAACATACGCACTTAAATTATTGCAATGAACATCAATTTTAGAACCTACTAATTCAAAGTTGAATAAATCTCCATTTTAGTGTTAGTCTAACATCTTTTTGTTAGTAAGTTAGTTAGTTAGTTTGCTTATTTATTAGTATTTCTCCTGTTAAGTGTGATCAGTCCACGGGTCATCATTACTTCTGGGATATTACTCCTCCCCAACAGGAAGTGCAAGAGGATTCACCCAGCAGAGCTGCCATATAGCTCCTCCCCCCTATGTCACTCCCAGTCATTCTCTTGCACCCAACGACTAGATAGGATGTGTGAGAGGACTATGGTGATTATACTTAGTTTTATACCTTCAATCAAAAGTTTGTTATTTTATAATAGCACCGGAGTGTGTTATTCCTTCTCTGGTAGAATTTGAAGAAGAATCTACCTGAGTTTTTACTATGATTTTAGCCGGCGTAGTTAAGATCATATTGCTGTTTCTCGGCCATCTGAGGAGAGGTAAACCTCAGATCAGGGGACAGCGGGCAGATTAATCTGCAAAGAGGTATGTAGCAGCTAATTATTTTCTGACAATGGAATTGATGAGAAAATTCTGCCATACCGATATAATGTAAACTCAGCCTTAAATGCAGTAGCAGCATCTGGTATCAGGCTGTCATGTATGTATATTTTACACTTCAGTATTCTGGGGAATGGTACTTCACTGGAATTATACTGTGTGCATAAGACTTTAGCCTAATTTGCAGGGACTGGCAACAGGCTTTTTAATAACTCTTAATTTATGTTAAACGTTTTTTGCTGGCATGTAAAATCGTTTTCATTGTCTGAGGTACTGGGTGAATAAAATGTTTTGGGCACTATTTTTTTCCACTTGGCAGTTGTTGATTTAATTTATGACAGTTTACTGATCTCTCTCACTGTTGTGTGTGAGGGGGAGGGGCCTTTTTTGGCGCTTTTGCTACGCATCAAAAAATTCAGTCAGAAGCTCATTGTATTTCCTGCATGATCCGGTTCATCTCTACAGAACTCAGGGGTCTTCAAAACTTGTTTTGAGGGAGGTAATCACTCACAGCAGAGCTGTGAGATTGTAGTTGACTGTGATAAAAAACGTTTATTTCTGTAACTTTTTTTCTGCTATCAGGGTTAGTTATCCTTTGCTAATGGGAACAAGCCTTTGCTAAAATTGTGTTTTTTACAAAGATTTGATGCTATAACCTTTTCAGTTTATTAACTTTCAACTGTCATAACTCTTCTGTGCTTCTTATAGGCACAGTACGTTTTCATATCATAGTAATTTACTTGAATAGTATTTCCAAGTTGCTCGTTTATTTGCTAGTGTGTTAAACATGTCTGATTCAGAGGAAGACATCTGTGCTATATGTGCTAATGCCAAAGTGGAGCCCAATAGAAATTTATGTACTAACTGCATTGATGCTACTTTAAATAAGAGTCAATCTGTACAAATTGAACACATTTCACCAAACAACGAGGGGAGAGTTATGCCGACTAACTCGCCTCACGTGACAGTACCTGCATCTCCCGCTCAGGAGGTGCGTGATATTGTGGCGCCGAGTACATCTGGGCGGCCATTACAAATCACATTACAGGATATGGCTACTGTTATGACTGAAGTTTTGGCTAAATTACCAGAACTAAGAGGTAAGCGTGATCACTCTGGGGTGAGAACAGAGTGCGCTGATAATGCTAGGGCCATGTCAGATACTGCGTCACAACTTGCAGAACATGAGGACGGAGAGCTTCATTCTGCGGCTGACGGTTCTGATCCAAACAGATTGGATTCAGATATTTCAAATTTTAAATTTAAGCTGGAAAACCTCCGTGTATTACTAGGGGAGGTGTTAGCGGCTCTGAATGATTGTAACACAGTTGCAATACCAGAGAAAATGTGTAGGTTGGATAAATATTTTGCGGTACCGTCGAGTACTGACGTTTTTCCTATACCTAAGAGACTCACTGAAATTGTTACTAAGGAGTGGGATAGACCCAGTGTGCCGTTCTTACCCCCTCCGATATTTAGAAAGATGTTTCCAATAGACACCACCACACGGGACTTATGGCAAACGGTCCCTAAGGTGGAAGGAGCAGTTTCTACTTTAGCTAAGCGTACCACTATCCCGGTGGAGGATAGCTGTGCCTTTTCAGATCCAAAGGATAAAAAGTTAGAGGGTTACCTTAAGAAAATGTTTGTTCAACAAGGTTTTATATTGCAACCCCTTGCATGCATTGCGCCTGTTACGGCTGCAGCAGCATTTTGGTTTGAGTCTCTGGAAGAGACACTTGAATCAGCTCCATTAGATGAGATTACACACAAGCTTAAAGCTCTTAAATTAGCTAACTCATTTATTTCAGATGCCGTAGTACATTTAACTAAACTTACGGCTAAGAATTCCGGATTCGCCATTCAGGCGCGCAGAGCACTGTGGCTAAAATCCTGGTCAGCTGACGTTACTTCTAAGTCTAAATTACTTAATATACCTTTCAAAGGGCAGACCTTATTCGGGCCCGGATTGAAAGAAATTATCGCTGACATTACAGGAGGTAAAGGCCATGCCCTGCCTCAAGACAGAGCCAAACCTAAGGCTAGACAGTCTAATTTTCGTTCCTTTCGGAATTTCAAAGCAGGAGCAGCATCAACTTCCTCTGCTCCAAAACAGGAAGGATCTGTTGCTCGCTACAGACAGGGCTGGAGACCTAACCAGTCCTGAAACAAGGGCAAGCAAGCCAGGAAACCTGCTGCTGCCCCTAAAACAGCATGAATTGAGGGCCCCCGATCCGGGAACGGATCTAGTGGGGGGCAGACTTTCTCTCTTTGCCCAGGCTTGGGCAAGAGATGTCCAGGATCCCTGGGCGCTAGAGATAATATCTCAGGGATACCTTCTGGACTTCAAATACTCTCCCCCAAGAGAGAGATTTCATCTGTCAAGGTTGTCAACAAACCAAATAAAGAAAGAGGCGTTTCTACGCTGCGTACAAGAGCTTTTATTAATGGGAGTAATCCATCCAGTTCCACGATCGGAACAGGGACAAGGGTTTTACTCAAATCTGTTTGTGGTTCCCAAAAAAAGAGGGAACTTTCAGGCCAATCCTGGATTTAAAGATCCTAAACAAATTCCTAAGAGTTCCATCGTTCAAAATGGAGACTATTCGGACAATTTTACCCATGATCCAAAAGGGTCAGTACATGACCACAGTGGATTTAAAAGATGCTTACCTTCACATACCGATTCACAAAGATCATTACCGGTATCTAAGGTTTGCCTTTCTAGACAGGCATTACCAGTTTGTAGCTCTTCCATTCGGATTGGCTACGGCTCCAAGAATCTTCACAAAGGTTCTGGGTGCTCTTCTGGCGGTACTAAGACCGCAAGGAATTTCGGTAGCTCCGTACCTAGACGACATTCTGATACAAGCTTCAAGCTTTCGAACTGCCAAGTCTCATACAGAGTTAGTACTGGCATTTCTAAGGTCGCATGGATGGAAGGTGAACGAAAAGAAGAGTTCTCTCTTTCCACTCACAAGAGTTCCCTTCCTGGGGACTCTTATAGATTCTGTAGAAATGAAAATTTACCTGACAGAAGACAGGTTAACAAAACTTCAAAGTGCATGCCGTGTCCTTCATTCCATTCAACACGCGTCAGTGGCTCAATGCATGGAGGTAATCGGCTTAATGGTAGCGGCAATGGACATAGTACCCTTTGCACGCCTACACCTCAGACCGCTGCAATTGTGCATGCTAAGTCAGTGGAATGGGGATTACTCGGACTTGTCCCCTTCTCTGAATCTGGATCAAGAGACCAGAAATTCTCTTCTATGGTGGCTTTCTCGGCCACATCTGTCCAGGGGGATGCCATTCAGCAGGCCAGACTGGACAATTGTAACAACAGACGCCAGCCTACTAGGTTGGGGCGCCGTCTGGAATTCTCTGAAGGCTCAGGGACAATGGAATCAGGAGGAGAGTCTCCTACCAATAAACATTCTGGAATTGAGAGCAGTTCTCAATGCCCTTCTGGCTTGGCCCCAGTTAACAACTCGGGGGTTCATCAGGTTTCAGTCGGACAACATCACGACTGTAGCTTACATCAACCATCAGGGAGGGACAAGAAGCTCCCTAGCAATGATGGAAGTATCAAAGATAATTCGCTGGGCAGAGTCTCACTCTTGCCACCTGTCAGCAATCCACATCCCGGGAGTGGAGAACTGGGAGGCGGATTTTTTAAGTCGTCAGACTTTTCATCCGGGGGAGTGGGAACTTCATCCAGAGGTCTTTGCCCAAATACTTCGTCATTGGGGCAAACCAGAGATAGATCTCATGGCGTCTCGACAGAACGCCAAGCTTCCTCGTTACGGGTCCAGATCCAGGGATCCGGGAGCGGTCCTGATAGATGCTTTGACAGCACCTTGGACCTTCAGGATGGCTTATGTGTTTCCACCCTTCCCGATGCTTCCTCGATTGATTGCCAGAATCAAGCAGGAGAGAGCATCAGTGATTCTAATAGCACCTGCATGGCCAGGCAGGACTTGGTATGCAGATCTGGTGGACATGTCATCCTGTCCACCTTGGTCTCTACCTCTGAAACAGGACCTTCTGATACAGGGTCCTTTCAAACATCAAAATCTAACTTCTCTGAAGCTGACTGCTTGGAAATTGAACGCTTGATTTTATCAAAACGTGGTTTTTCTGAGTCAGTTATTGATACCTTAATACAGGCTAGGAAGCCTGTTACCAGAAAGATTTACCATAAAATATGGCGTAAATACCTATATTGGTGCGAATCCAAAGGTTACTCTTGGAGTAAGGTTAGGATTCCTAGGATATTGTCTTTTCTACAAGAAGGTTTAGAAAAGGGTTTATCTGCTAGTTCCTTAAAGGGACAGATCTCAGCTCTGTCCATTCTGTTGCACAAACGTCTGTCAGAAGTTCCAGACGTTCAGGCTTTTTGTCAGGCTTTGGCCAGGATTAAGCCTGTGTTTAAAACTGTTGCTCCGCCATGGAGTTTAAACCTTGTTTTTAACGTTTTACAGGGCGTTCCGTTTGAACCCCTTCATTCCATTGATATAAAGTTGTTATCTTGGAAAGTTCTATTTTTAATGGCTATTTCCTCGGCTCGAAGAGTCTCTGAGTTATCAGCCTTACATTGTGATTCTCCTTATTTGATTTTTCACTCGGATAAGGTAGTTCTGCGTACTAAACCTGGGTTCTTACCTAAGGTAGTCACTAACAGGAATATCAATCAAGAGATTGTTGTTCCATCCTTGTGTCCAAATCCTTCTTCAAAGAAGGAACGTCTTGTGCACAATCTGGATGTAGTTCGTGCCCTAAAATTTTACTTACAGGCAACTAAAGAATTTCGACAAACGTCTTCCCTGTTTGTCGTTTACTCTGGTCAGAGGAGAGGTCAAAAAGCTTCTGCTACCTCTCTCTCTTTTTGGCTTCGTAGCATAATACGTTTAGCTTATGAGACTGCTGGACAGCAGCCTCCTGAAAGAATTACAGCTCATTCCACTAGAGCTGTGGCTTCCACTTGGGCCTTTAAGAATGAGGCCTCTGTTGAACAGATTTGCAAGGCTGCAACTTGGTCTTCGCTTCATACTTTTTCCAAATTTTCCAAATTTGACACTTTTGCTTCTTCGGAGGCTATTTTTGGGAGAAAGGTTCTTCAGGCAGTGGTTCCTTCTGTATAAAGAGCCTGCCTATCCCTCCCGTCATCCGTGTACTTTTGCTTTGGTATTGGTATCCCAGAAGTAATGATGACCCGTGGACTGATCACACTTAACAGGAGAAAACATAATTTATGCTTACCTGATAAATTCCTTTCTCCTGTAGTGTGATCAGTCCACGGCCCGCCCTGTTTTTTACGGCAGGTAAATATTTTTTAAATTATACTCCAGTCACCACTACACCCTTTGGCTTCTCCTTTCTCGTTGGTCCTTGGTCGAATGACTGGGAGTGACGTAGGGGGGAGGAGCTATATGGCAGCTCTGCTGGGTGAATCCTCTTGCACTTCCTGTTGGGGAGGAGTAATATCCCAGAAGTAATGATGACCCGTGGACTGATCACACTACAGGAGAAAGGAATTTATCAGGTAAGCATAAATTATGTTTTTAATCCCACTGAGCAGTTTTACAAATCTTATATATTGCAGAAGAATAATATTTAAACATATATTTGAATATTGTTATACAGTTATAAATCTTATATATTGCAGAAGAATTTTATTTAAACCTATATTTGAATATTGCAGGATAAGCATATGAAAATATGAAAAATATGTTTATGAATAGGAAATGTACAGTATATGAAAGATTTCATTCCTTTATATATAGGATATATTTCTTTCATTTATAGTAAGTAAAAGTGTCTTTCTGAAAGAATGTATTTCTTACTGTTGGTATAGTTGTTAATCAAACATTTATAGCAATTTTTTTTCAACTCAGCTGAGAGAATGTCACATTGTACACAAAAATTATTAACAATTAAAACAGAATAGTTATCGATTAAAAAAAAAAAAAAAAAGGGAGGGAAGGGGGTGCTACCAAAGATCCAATAGGACTATTTCTGAATATCTAAAGGGGTATATTAAATGATCTATTTCCTCAGGTGGGAAGATCCTGATAAATGTTGACCATTTTTAAAAAAAGAGTTATTTCTTGTTCAGAAGTTAAATTTGTGTCCTGCTGTTCAATGATGCATTGTTTTTTCATATCGTTTTTACTTTCTGAGATGCTGGGGACCGAGGTATCCCGCCATTTAGTGAAGATTAAACTTCTTGCTGCCAAAAGTGTGATATTCATAGTTTTTTATGTTCAAAGGATAAAGTGGCCTCTGTAAAGAAGACAACCTCGGCCAAGGAGAGAGAAGAGACAGATATTTTCAACACATTAATAAGCCAAAACTCTATTTTCTGCCAACACTGTTTTATCCGAGGGCAGGACCATAACATATGGATTAAATCTGCTGCAGGGTGTGCGCATTTTGGGCATTTATTGAATTTGGAGTTGTGCCAATTAAACCCTTTTAATGGGTTATAGTAAGATCTATAAAGCAGTTTGATATGCGATTCCCTCCAACTTGCGGATAAGGTGGTCTGTGCTGTTATGGCTATGGAGCTTTTGACCCGCTCTACATCACTTTTGTGCTATGTTAAATAGATTAGTTTCACCAGATTGACTAACAGCAACATCATACCAAGTTGAGATGGAGGATAAATAATTTTTGACAAGAATAGGCCAGCTATCCAGTTTCCCCCATGACTAAGACTAACTGAACTTCTCTGTAAGCGAAAAAAAATAATGTCTGGCGTGAAGGTATGCAAAAAAATCTTTATTACTTAAGTTAAGCTCCTGTCTTAGAGTATCAAAGGTTTTTATAGATTCGAAATCTTGGGCAATGAACTGAGTGAGAAAAGTTAAACCTAATTCATGCCATTTTTGAAAAATTTGTGCCTGAGTACCTCCCTGAAATTTGAGATTGCCCCGCAGACCCTGAAATTTTGGAATAGAAAGATTAATATCAAGTTTTTGCCCTAGTTTTTTCCAAGCCTGTATTATTGTGTATATGGTGCTAAGCTGCTTCACTTGTTTTGGGATTACGTCCGGCGAGCAATGAATAAGAGCTACGGGGAGGTAACGAAACAGTATAATTGCTTCAAGACTATTATTGGTAACGTAATCCTTATTCAAGATCCAATCTATCACAACTCGTGAGAGAAAAAACAAACTGTATTTATTAAGATCTGGAAGGGCCATTCTACCAAATCTTCTGGGAAGGTAGAGTTTGTTAATGGAAGTTTGCGGTCTTTTGCATTTCCAGATAAAATACCGGAGAGCACTGTTCAGGTTCCTCCAGTCTCTAGTTTTAAGAATAACTGGAACATTTTGCAAAGGATAAAGAATTTTTGGAAGAACCATTTTAAACTATATGTCCTGACAATGTAAGCGGAAGGTTTTGCCAGCTTCTCATATAATCTTTTATTTTAGTGAGAATCAGGGAAATATTAAGGCTATACCAGTCATGGGGGTTTAATGATATGTTAATTCCAAGATATTTAAAGGAAGAAACAAAATTTTTGAATGGCGTCTCAGATAAAGAAGACTCATTCTTTTTGATCCACATCAGTTCAGTGTTAGAGGTAATAATCTTTTAACCCAAAAAAGCTCCAAAGGACTTTATAATCGAAAGTAGTTTTGGAATATTTGCTCTAGTATTAGAAATATACACCAGTACTTCATCCGCATATAATCATCCTAATCCCTTGAAAATGATGTCTTATCTTAAGAGCTAAGGGCTCGATGGCTAGGTCAAATAGAAGGGGCGAAAGCATGCAGCCCTGCCGAGTACTCCTTTGGAGATTAATTAATTTAGATTCTAGCTGATTGACAATAAGTTTTGTTGAAGAATTTTCACAGAGATTTTTAATAAAGAACAGAAAGTTATCTTTAAAACCAAAGCAAGAGAGCGTAGCTAGGATATGTTGGTAATGCGCTGAATCAAATGCTTTTTCAGCGTCGATCACGATAATTGCAGAGTCTAGCTAATTTTGTATAGAGTCTTCTTGGGAGTTATAAAAATAATCAAGAACCAAAAAGAGTTCTCTGATTTTGGCTGCCGAGTTACGCTTGGATAAAAAGCCTGCTTGATCTTTGTGTATAAGAATCCCTATTTCCTGCTGCAATCTTTTGGCTAAAATAGATGTGAGCAACTTGTAGTCAGAGTTAAGTAATGCAATAGGGTGGTAGGATTCCTTTTTTAAAGGGTCTCTTCCTTGCTTTAAGACTAAATATGTGGTAGATTCAGCAAAGGATTATTCTCTATATATAAATAATTATAAAGATTTTTGTAAATGAGGAATAATGACCGGGGCCAAAATCTTGTAGAACTCATTCGGGAGCGAGTCTGGACCAGGAGCTTTATCTAATCGCAGTCCTTTAATATTTTGAAGTATCTCTTGTTCGGAGATAGGAGCGTTAATTCTAGCTATTGCGCTATCATTCAGAGATGGATAATTAAGATCATTCCAAAATTGTTCTGATGCGACCATATCGGAATTTTTAAAAGAGTACATGTCCTTTTAGAAGTCAAAAAAATATTAAAGGGACATTAAACACTATTTTTTTTTCTTTCATGATTCAGATAGAAAATACAATTTTAAACAACATTCCAATTTACTTCTATTATCTAATTATCTTCATTCTTTAGATATATTTTGTTGAAGAAATAGCAATGCACATGGGTGAGCCAATCACACAAGGCATCTGTGTGCAGCCACCAATCAGCAGCTACTAAGCATATCTAGATATGCTTTTCAGCAAATGATATCAAGAGAATTAAGCAAATTACATAATAGAAGTAAATTAGAAAGTTGCTCTTTCTAAATCGTGAAAGAATAAATTTGGCTTTCATGTCCCTACAAGGATTTATTTAGAGGTTTTAAATAAAGAATCTCGTTCCTGGATTAATTCAATGGCAGAGTTTCCCCGAATATTTTTAAGTAACCAACGGCATTAGGAGTGAAAAAGCCTCCTAACACTGCTTTTTCCCTACCGCTGGTATTACAAGTTTCCGTAACGCAACTAAAATCACCATCTACGCTCAAATCCATAACGTAAACACAGACCCAGTGGTTAATGATATACCTCTAACAAAAGCATCCACAAATCACTTCAAAAACATTACACAAAGTACACTTTCACTCATACAAACACTCCACAATAATTTTGTTTGAATATTATTATTTTTTTATGTCCAAATAGAACGGAACAAAGTTACGAGATCTCGGGTGTTTAAAAAAAAAAAAAAGGCACACAAAACCATTCTACATTGACTTACATAGAAAGATGGGAACATACACTCATATAGCTGCATCTAACTAAAAATATTATCACATACATACACAAATCTATACATACAAACAATATACAGCACATTACCTACACAAAACAGATTTTTATTATGACATTAACACGATTTAGCTACTTTTTCACAGAAGAATATGACGTCACTCACTTTATGCTCAACACAAGTGTTTGGTTTTATTTTTATGGACATTTCTCTCCTCCATTGACTTCTATGGGGAAGACGTGCTCGTGCACGTGGCAGGCAAATTTACCTAATGCACGCAAAATTCGCAGACAAGAAAAATCATAATACCAGCGTTAGAATTGTGGCGCTAATTCATTAATTCTTGCGTTAGTCCCGCTATGACAAATAGATCAAGAATTTACTATTTCCCTATGGACTTATGGCTTTTACTTGTGTGAACATCGCTACAACATCACATTCTTAAAGGAAATTACATTACATCAACTACAAATCACCATCACCAATACGAAATCGATTTTAACAATTACATCATATTTAAACGGACAGAAAATTATTGTTTACATTTCATTATTCACAAACAGTAGCCAATTGGAAACACGTCTCATTTACGTCTATTATAACATTTCATTTATTCAACTCATATGCTTGGATGAACAGCATATCTACATAGGCTCAACGCATGATCATTGATGGATGCACATACATGCCTTTTGTCATTGACTCATACATGTGCATTGATATTCTTTAAAAAATAACACATAAACAATGAACACATTTACATCATACAACTACATTGGAAGGTTGCTTAACATTGGATTCTCTAAAACAGTGTTTCCCAACCGCGGTCCTCAAGTACCCCCAACAGTCCTGGGGGTCGATCCGATAAAAATCGTCGCCCGCAAAAGCCGGCGACGCCAATATTTGCGCTGGTTTGGTATCCTATATACGGCGTAACCTAGAAGTTACGCCCGTATATTTCTGCCGTCGCCCGTAGTTTTTTTGGCTATAGGCAGGTATACCAAACCAGCGCAGTTTGGTATCCAATATGCAGCGTAAGGACTTACGTGGCGAAAATGGAGAAAACTTAATCCATTTTCACCTCGCCACAAAAAGCAGCCGTAAGAAGCCTTACGCTGACTATTGGAGCCCATATCTACGCCGCCATCTACATAAACTAACCCCCTACTGTGAGCCCCTAAAACCGCCGCCATCTACCTTATCTATCCCCTAATGTGAACCCCTTACACCGCCGCCACCTATATAAAAATTATTAACCCTTAATCTAATCCCCCTATACCGCCGCCAGCTATATTAATATTATTAACCCCTAATGTAAGCCCCTTACACCGCCGCCATCTCTATTAAAATTATTAACCCCTAATTTAATCTACCTACCCCGCCGCCAGCTATGTTATCTATATTAACCCTAAGTATATTATAGTTAATATAGGTATTACATTATATATATTAACTATATTAACCCTAATTATATTAGGGTTAATATAGTTAATATAGTTACTATAGTATTTATATTAACTATATTAACTCTATCTAACCCTAACACCCCTAACTAAATTTATATTAAATTAATCTAATTCATTTATAAACTAAAATATTCCTATTTAAATCTAAATACTTACCTATAAAATAAACCCTAAGATAGCTACAATATAATTAATAATTACATTGTAGCTATGTTAGGGTTAATATTTATTTTACAGGTAAATTGTTAATTATTTTAACTAGGTATAATAGCTATTAAATAGTTATTAACTATTTAATAGCTACCTAGTTAAAATAATTACCCAATTACCTGTAAAATAAATCCTAACCTAAGTTACAAATACACCTACACTATCAATAAATTAAATAAACTACAAACATCTATCTAAAAATACAATTAAATTAACTAAACTAAATTACAAAAAAAAAAACACTAAATTACAAAAAATAAAAAAAAGATTAGAAGATTTTTAAGCTAATTACACCTATTCTAAGCCCCGTAATAAAATAATAAAGCCCCCCAAAATAAAAAAAATTCCCTGCCCTATTCTAAATTAAAAAAATTTCAAAGCTCTTTACCTTACCAGCCCTTAAAAGGGCCTTTTGTGGGGCATGCCCCAAAGAATTCAGCTCTTTTGCATTTAAAAACATATACAATACCCCCCCCCCATTACAACCCACCACCCACATACCCCTATTCTAAACCCACCCAAACCCCCCTTAAAAAAGCCTAACACTACCCCCCTGAAGATCTCCCTACCTTGTCTTCACCACACCGGGCCAAACTCCTCATCCGATCCGGGCGATGTCTTGCTCCAAGCGGCAAAGATGAATTCTTCCTCCGGCGATGTCTTCCTCCAAGCGGCAAAGAAGAATTCTTCCTCCGGCGACGTCTTCCTCCAAGCGGCAGCAAAGTCTTCATCCTTCCGGCGGCATCTTTAATCTTCTTTCTTCGCTCCGCCGCCGCGGATTCAATCAGCCAATCAGATTTTTCTAACTTAATTCCGATTGGCTGATAGAATCCTATCAGCCAATCGGAATTCGGCGGACGCCATCTTGGATGACGTCATTTAAAGGTACCTCATTCGTCGTTCAGTCGTCGGCCGGGATGGATGCTCCGCGGCGGCGGAGCGAAGAAAGAAGATTGAAGATGCCGCCGGAAGGATGAAGACTTTGCTGCCGCTTGGAGGAAGACGTCGCCGGAGGAAGAATTCTTCTTTGTCGCTTGGAGGAAGACATCGCCGGAGGAAGAATTCTTCTTTGCCGCTTGGAGGAAGACATCGCCGGAGGAAGAATTCTTCTTTGCCGCTTGGAGCAAGACATCGCCCGGATCGGATGAGGAGTTCGGCCCAGTGTGGTGAAGACAAGGTAGGGAGATCTTCAGGGGGGTGGTGTTAGGCTTTTTTAAGGGGGGTTTGGGTGGGTTTAGAATAGGGGTATGTGGGTGGTGGGTTGTAATGGGGGGGGTATTGTATATGTTTTTAAATGCAAAAGAGCTGAATTCTTTGGGGCATGCCCCACAAAAGGCCCTTTTAAGGGCTGGTAAGGTAAAGAGCTTTGAATTTTTTTTAATTTAGAATAGGGCAGGGAATTTTTTTTATTTTGGGGGGCTTTATTATTTTATTAGGGGGCTTAGAATAGGTGTAATTAGCTTAAAAATCTTGTCATCTTTTTTTTATTTTTTTGTAATTTAGTGTTTGTTTTTTTTGTAATTTAGTTTAGTTAATTTAATTGTATTTTTAGATAGATGTTTGTAGTTTATTTAATTTATTGATAGTGTAGGTGTATTTGTAACTTAGGTTAGGATTTATTTTACAGGTAATTGGGTAATTATTTTAACTAGGTAGCTATTAAATAGTTAATAACTATTTAATAGCTATTATACTTAGTTAAAATAATTAACAATTTACCTGTAAAATAAATATTAACCCTAACATAGCTACAATGTAATTATTAATTATATTGTAGCTATCTTAGGGTTTATTTTATAGGTAAGTATTTAGATTTAAATAGAAATATTTTAGTTTATAAATGAATTAGATTAATTTAATATAAATTTAGTTAGGGGTGTTAGGGTTAGATAGAGTTAATATAGTTAATAGAAATACTATAGTAACTATATTAACCCTAATATAATTAGGGTTAATATAGTTAATATATATAATGTAATACCTATATTAACTTTAATATACTTAGGGTTAATATAGATAACATAGCTGGCGGCGGGGTAGGTAGATTAAATTAGGGGTTAATAATTTTAACAGAGATGGCGGCGGTGTAAGGGGCTTACATAAGGGGTTAATAATTTTAATAGAGATGGCGGCGGTGTAAGGGGCTTACATTAGGGGTTAATAATTTTAATAGAGATGGCGGCGGTGTGGGGGACTTACATTAGGGGTTAATAATTTTAATAGAGATGGCGGCGGTGTTAGGGGCTCACTTTAGGGGCTTATAGATTTAATATAGCTGGCGGCGGGGTACGGGAGCGACGGTTTAGGGGTTAATAACTTTATTAGGTTGCGGCGGGGTACGGGAGCGGCGGTTTAGGGGTTAATAGCTTTTTTTATTGTTAGGCTAGTGAGGGGGGATAGCGGATAGAGGGTTAGACGTGTCGGGCTATGTTTAGGAGGCGTGTTAGACAGTGCGGGTGATTTAGACTTTAGTCAGGTTTTATAGGCGCCGGCAGTTTCTAACGTGGCGCAAGTCACTGGCGACTCCAAAAATCTGTACTTGCGCAGATTTCTGGACATCGCTGGTTTGTGAGACTTGCGCCACTTTAGCAAGTGACGGCGCCGCATATTGGATGGCTCGAGTTGCAAGCTGAAACTGCGGGCGACGTGGGTTCCCTCGCTTGCGCCGCAAACTGCGATCTATATCGGATCGCGCCCCTGGTTTTCATTATAGCTGAACTAGAGCACAGGTGAAATAATCAGCTGATGGATGAGAGCAGGTTGGTTACTATGGTTACTGATAAGCTGATTACTTCACCTGCACTGGTTCAGCTATAATGAAAACCAGGCCTGTTGGGGGTACTTGAGGACTGCGGTTGGGAAACACTGCTCTAAAGGAATCACGAAAGATCAATTATGGATTTAGTCCCTTTAACATCAGGATTCTCTCCATACCATTAGGAATTACGTACATTAAGAACAGATCATTAGAACAGATTAGATTTGTCACTTTTTTGGAAGGAACAACAATTCTATACTGCTTTATATAAATCAGCATATGTATAAGAGAATCACAATACACACATAGATGTACATAACACGCATCACACAACAACAAAGCACACATTTATCTATTTAGCCAGCACACAAGAAGAATGTTGTAAAATACAACAGGAGAATGAAGATTTGCAAACTAGACAGGCAGGTTGCTAATATGATGACAGCATTCGAAGCTTCAACCATACAGATTACAGCTTTAGGACTGTACCGCCCCTTTCATCACTTTCTCACTCAATACTACAATACTACATATACGTAAACAAGAGGATTGGAAGATTGTCATTATTATTGCGATTTCAAAAGGACGCGTAAAATATTGACATCTCGCCAATCACTTATATATACAATATTATAGATGTCAGCAGTTACTTTATCGTTTTGAAACAATATTGCACCAACATTGATCGATCAGATTCTATGCCATTATACACAAGTATGCACTTTCATTCATGTTAGCGTGGACGTGTGGTTTTTAATATAACATCGCGTTTAATAAGTATTTATTACGCATATGAACAAACATTACAAAGGTGCACTGTATATGTTACATTTTACACTTTCATATTACGATTCATTGGTGGAAAACAAAATTTCAGCAAAAACCTAAAAAAAACGCCCACTTTGAAAGCATTCGCGCCGCTCACATACAAACAAGTGTATACAATCAGCAATCATTACGAACTCACTACCATTGGACATATTGCACTATAAATCCCCCAAACAACATGGCCAAAGTGTCCCTTGTGATCGACATTGTATCAAATCGCTTTTGTGTTTTTGCATACCTTGTTACTCCTTGTGCGTTTGCTCTGCTGTTTGGCTCTGTGCTGCTTAGCTTGGCAAATATGGATGATGCTCAGTTAGTTGGTGCTGGTGCTGTTGCACGAGTTGTGTACAACTGAATCAGGCGTGCTCGGCGTCTCCAAGAGAGACAAAGAGCTCGTCTGGTTAGAGGTCCTCGTGTTCACAGGGTGAGGCCCACCTTGGAGAACATGAGCGACTTTGAGGTTAATGACAAGTATAAGCTCAATTGCGAACAGCTCATTAGCCTTTACGATGTACTTAAACCTCATCTGGAGCCACGTAGACGTATGCGGACTGCAGTCCCTGGCATCACCAAGATGCTAAGTTGTATACACGTCCTGGCCTCCGGAAGTTTTCAATCCTGAGAGGGGTACATGCATGGGCTGGCTCAGGGTACCTTCTCTGTAGTTTTTGACAACTTTCTGGACGACATGGTACCAGTCAGTAAGGGTTATATAGGATTCCCTCAAAATGATGGTGATTGGAGGCGCCTGAAGAGGAAATTCTATGCAATAGCTCGAATGCCCAATGTCTTGGGAGCAATAGATTGCACCCACATTGCGCTGCGTGCTCCAGCAGATGACTTGCCCTTCCGAAATCGCAAACACTTCCATAGTCTCAACATGCAGTTTGTTTGCGATGCACGGATGTGGATCATGCAGGTGTGTGCGAATTTCGGCGGGGCTTGTCATGATGCCCGCATCCTCAGACAGTCGTCCCTGTGGTGGCAGTTTGAGGGTAGACCGTTTCCCCATGGGTGGCTCGTTGGTGAGTACTGGTGCACAGCATGGTTAATTAGCTAGACAATAGCCACTGTAATCTTCAAAAACAGTTGTGTTTGTGTAATGTGCAAAATATGCAGCTCTAGGATGCGCTTTAACCATTTAATTGTCTCTTTCAGCAAATGTCTAGTTGTAGCATGTCTTAGCTTATAAGTGACAGTCACATTGGCTACCTTATAAATGACACTCACAGTGATTACCTTATAAATGACAGTCACAGTGGTTACCTTATAAATGACAGTCACAGTGGTTACCTTATAAGTGACAGTCATAGTGGTTACCTTATAAATGACAGTCACATTGGCTACCTTATAAATGACACTCACAGTGATTACCTTATAAATGACAGTCACAGTGGTTACCTTATAAATGACAGTCACATTGGCTACCTTATAAATGACAGAGTAGTTACCTTATAAGTGACAAATACAGTGATTACCTTATAAATGACAGTCACAGTGGTTACCTTATAAATGACAGTCACATTGGCTACCTTATAAATGACAGAGTAGTTACCTTATAAGTGACAATTACAGTGATTACCTTATAAATGACAGTCACACAGTAGTTACCTTATAAATGACAGTCACACTGGTTACCTTATAAATGACAGTCACAGTGGTTACCTTATAAATGACAGTCACAGTGGTTACCTTATAAATCACAGTCACAATGATTACCTTAAAATGACAGTCACAGTGGTTACCTTATAAATGACAGTCACAGTGGTTACCTTATAAATTACAATCACAGTGGTTACCTTAAAATGACAAACACAGTGATTACCTTATAAATGACAGTCACAGTGGTTACCTTAAAATGACAGTCACAGTGGTTACCTTATAAATTACAATCACAGTGGTTACCTTATAAATGACAAACACAGTGATTACCTTATAAATGATAGTCACAGTAGTTGCCTTATAAATGACAGTCACTTTGGTTACCTTAAAATGACAGTCACAGTGGTTACCTTATAAATTACAATCACAGTGGTTACCTTATAAATGACAGTCACAGTGATTACCTTATAAATGACAATCACAGTGGTTACCTTATAAATGACAGTCACAGTGATTACCTTATAAGTGACAGTCACAGTAGTTACCTTATAAATGACAGTCATAGTGGTTATCTTATAAATGACAGTCACGGTAGTTGCCTTATAAATGACAGTCACAGTGGTTACTTTATAAATTACAGTCACAGTAGTTACCTTATAAATGACAGTCACAGTGATTAACTTATAAGTGACAGTCACATTGGTTACCTTATAAATGATAGTCACAGTAGTTACCTTATAAGTGACAGTCACAGTAGTTACCTTATAAATGACAGTCACAGTGATTACCTTATAAATGACAGTCACAGTAGTTACCTTATAAATGACACTCACAGTAGTTACCTTATAAATGACAGTCACAGTGATTACCTTATAAATGACAGTTACAGTGGTTACCTTATAGATGACAGTCACAGTGATTACCTTATAAGTGACAGTCACAGTGATTACTTTATACATGACAGTTACAGTAGTTACCTTATAAATGACAATCACAGTGATTATCTTATAAGTGACAATCACAGTTATTACTTTATATACATGACAGTCACAGTAGTTACCTTATAAATGACAGTTACAGTGGTTACCTTATAGATGACAGTCACAGTGATTACCTTATAAATGACAGTCACAGTGATTACCTTATAAATGACAGTTACAGTGGTTAGCTTATAGATGACAGTCACAGTGATTACCTTATAAGTGACAGTCACAGTGGTTACCTTATAAATGACAGTTACAGTGGTTAGCTTATAGATGACAGTCACAGTGATTACCTTATAAATGACAGTCACAGTGATTACCTTATAAATGACAGTTACAGTGGTTAGCTTATAAATGACAGTCACAGTGGTTACTTTATAAATGACAGTCACAGTGGTTACCTTATAAATGACAGTCACAGTAGTTACCTTATAAATGACAGTCACAGTGATTATCTTATAAGTGACAGTCACAGTTATTACTTTATATACATGACAGTCACAGTAGTTACCTTATAAATGACAGTCACAGTGGTTACCTTATAAATGACAGTCAAAGTAGTTACCTTATAAATGACAGTCACATTAGTTGCCATATAAATGACAGTCACAGTAGTTACCTTATAAGTGACAGTCACAGCGGTTACTTTATAAATTACAGTCACAGTAGTTACCTTTTAAATGACAGTCACATTGGTTACCTTATAAATGATAGTCACAGTAGTTACCTTATAAGTGACAGTCACAGTGGTTACCTTATAAATGACAGTCACAGTGTTTACCTTATAGATGACAGTCACAGTGATTACCTTATAAGTGACAGTCACAGTGATTACTTTATACATGACTGTCACAGTAGTTACCTTATAAATGACAGTCACAGTGGTTACCTTATAAATTACACTCACAGTGGTTACCTTATAAATGACATTCACAGGGGTTACCGTATAAGTGACAGTCACAGTGGTTACCTTATAAATGACATTCACAGGGGTTACCGTATAAGTGACAGTCACAGTGGTTATCTTATAAATGACAGTCACAGTGATTACCTTATAAATGACAGTCACAGTGATTACCTTATAAGTTACAGTCACAGTGGTTACCTTATAAATGACAGTCACAGTAGTTACCTTATAAATGACACTCACAGGAGTTACCTTATAAATGACACTCACATTGGTTACATTATAAATGACAGTCACAGTGGTTACCTTATAAATGACACTCACAGGGGTTACCGTATAAATGACACTCACAGTGGTTACTTTATAAATGACAGTCACATTGGTTACCTTATAAATGACAATCACAGTAGTTACCTTTTAAATGACACTCACAGGGGTTACCATATAAATGACACTCACAGTGGTTACTTTATAAATGACAGTCACATTGGTTACCTTATAAATGACAGTCACAGTGGTTACTTTATAAATGACAGTCACAGTGGTTACCTTATAAATGACAGTCACAGTGATTACTTTATAAATGACAGTCACAGTGGTTACCTTATAAATGACAGTCACTCACAGTAGTTACCTTTATAAATGACACTCACAGGGGTTACCTTATAAATGACACTCACAGTGGTTACTTTATAAATGACAGTCAGAATGGTTACCTTATAAGTGACAGTCACAGTGATTACCTTATAAATGACAGTCACAGCGGTTACCTTATAAATGACAGTCACAGTGGTTACCTTATAAGTGACAGTCACAGTGGTTACTTTATAAATGACAGTCACAGTGGTTACCTTATAAGTGACAGTCACAGTGGTTACCTTATAAATGACAGTCACAGTTGTTACCTTATAAATGAGAGTCACAGTGGTTACCTTATTAATGACAGTCACAGTGGTTACCTTTTAAATGACAGTCACAGTGATTACCTTATAAATGACAGTCACAGTGGTTACCTTATAAGTGACAGTCACAGTGGTTACCTTATAAATGACAGTCACAGTGGTTACTTTATAAATGACAGTAAACAGTGGTTACCTTATAAATGACAGTCACAGTGGTTACCATATAAATGACACTCACAGTGATTACCTTATAAATGACAGTCACAGTGGTTACTTTATAAATGACAGTCACAGTGGTTACCTTATAAGTGACAGTCACAGTGGTTACCTTATGAATGACAGTCACAGTGGTTATCTTATAAATGACAGTCACAGTAGTTACCTTATAAATGACACTCACAGTGGTTACTTTATAAATGACAGTCACAGTGATTACCTTATAAATGACAGTCACAGTGGTTACCTTATAAATGACAGTCACAGTGATTACCTTATAAATGACAGTCACAGTGGTTACCTTATAAGTGACAGTCACAGTGATTACCTTATAAATAACAGTCGCAGTGGTTACTTTATAAATGACAATCACAGTGATTACCTTATAAATGACAGTCACAGTGGTTACCTTATAAATGACAGCCACAGTGGTTACCTTATAAATGACAGTCACAGTGATTACCTTATAAATGACAGTCACAGTGGTTACCTTATAAATGACACTCACAGTAGTTACCTTATAAATGACAGTCACAGTGGTTACCTTATAAATGACAATCACTGTAGTTACCTTATAAATGACAGTCACAGTGGTTACCTTATAAATGACATTCACAGTAGTTACCTTATAAATGACAGTCACAGTAGTTGCTTTATAAATGACAGTCACAGTGGTTACCTTATAAATGACACTCACAGTGGTTACCTTATAAATGACAGTCACAGTAGTTACCTTATAAATGAAAGTCACAGTAGTTACCTTATAAATGACAGTCACAGGGTTTACCTTATAAATGACAGTCACAGTGATTACCTTATAAATGACAGTCACAGTGGTTACCTTATAAATGACAGTCACAGTGATTACCTTATAAATGACAGTCACAGTGATTACCTTATAAATGACATTCACAGTGATTATCTTATAAATGACAGTCACAGTGGTTACCTTTTAAATGACAGTCACAGTGGTTACCTTATAAATGACAATCACAGTGATTACCTTATAAATGACAGTCACAGTGGTTACCTTATAAGTGACAGTCACAGTGGTTACCTTATAAATGACAGTCACAGTGGTTACCTTATAAATGACAATCACAGTGATTACCTTATAAATGACAGTCACAGTGGTTACCTTATAAATGACAATCACAGTGATTACCTTATAAATGACAGTCACAGTGGTTACCTTATAAGTGACAGTCACAGTGGTTACTTTATAAATGACAGTAAACAGTGGTTACCTTATAAATGACAGTCACAGTGGTTACCTTATAAATGACACTCACAGTGATTACCTTATAAATGACAGTCACAGTAGTTACCTTATAAATGACACTCACAGTGATTACCTTATAAATGACAGTCACAGTGATTACCTTATAAATGACACTCACAGTGGTTACCTTATAAATGACAGTCACAGTGATTACCTTATAAGTGACAGTCACAGTGGTTACTTTATAAATGACGGTAAACAGTGGTTACCTTATAATTGACAGTCACAGTGGTTACCTTATAAATGATAGTCACAGTGATTACCTTATAAATGACAGTCACAGTGGTTACCTTATAAATGAGAGTCACAGTGGTTACCTTTTAAATGACAGTCACAGCAGTTACCTTATAAATGACAGTCACAGTGGTTACTTTATAAATGACAGTCACAGTGATTACCTTATTAATGACAGTCACAGTGGTTACCTTTTAAATGACAGTCACAGTGATTACCTTATAAATGACAGTCACAGTGATTACCTTATTAATGACAGTCACAGCAGTTACCTTATAAATGACAGTCACAGTGGTTACTTTATAAATGACAGTCACAGTGGTTACCTTATAAGTGACAGTCACAGTGGTTACCTTATAAATGACAGTCACAGTTGTTACCTTATAAATGACAATTGCAGTGGTTGCCTTATAAATGACAGTCACAGTGGTTACTTTATAAATGACAGTCACAGTAGTTACCTTATAAATGACAGTCACATTAGTTGCCATATAAATGACAGTCACAGTAGTTACCTTATAAGTGAGTGTCACAGCGGTTACTTTATAAATTACAGTCACAGTAGTTACCTTATAAATTACAGTCACAGTGATTACCTTATAAGTGACAGTCACATTGGTTACCTTATAAATGATAGTCACAGTAGTTACCTTATAAGTGACAGTCACAGTAGTTACCTTATAAATGACAGTCACAGTGGTTACCTTATAAATGACAGTCACAGTGGTTACCTTATAAATGACAGTTACAGTGTTTACCTTATAGATGACAGTCACAGTGATTACCTTATAAGTGACAGTCACAGTGATTACTTTATACATGACTGTCACAGTAGTTACCTTATAAATGACAGTCACAGTGGTTACCTTATAAATTACACTCACAGTGGTTACCTTATAAATGACATTCACAGGGGTTACCGTATAAGTGACAGTCACAGTGGTTACCTTATAAATGACATTCACAGGGGTTACCGTATAAGTGACAGTGACAGTGGTTATCTTATAAATGACAGTCACAGTGATTACCTTATAAATGACAGTCAAAGTGATTACCTTATAAGTAACAGTCACAGTGGTTACCTTATAAATTACACTCACAGGAGTTACCTTATAAATGAAACTCACATTGGTTACATTATAAATGACAGTCACAGGGGTTACCGTATAAATGACACTCACAGTGGTTACCTTATAAATGACAATCACAGTAGTTACCTTTTAAATGACACTCACAGGGGTTACCATATAAATGACACTCACAGTGGTTACTTTATAAATGACAGTCACAGTGGTTACCTTATAAATGACAGTCACAGTGGTTACCTTATAAGTGACAGTCACAGTGGTTACCTTATAAATGACAGTCACAGTGATTACTTTATAAATGACAGTCACAGTGGTTACCTTATAAATGACAGTCACTCACAGTAGTTACCTTTATAAATGACACTCACAGGGGTTACCTTATAAATGACACTCACAGTGGTTACTTTATAAATGACAGTCAGAATGGTTACCTTATAAGTGACAGTCACAGTGATTACCTTATAAATGACAGTCACAGAGGTTACCTTATAAATGACAGTCACAGTGGTTACCTTATAAGTGACAGTCACAGTGGTTACCTTATAAATGACAGTCACAGTTGTTACCTTATAAATGACAATCACAGTGGTTGCCTTATAAATGAGAGTCACAGTGGTTACCTTATTAATGACAGTCACAGTGGTTACCTTTTAAATGACAGTCACAGTGATTACCTTATAATTGACAGTCACAGTGGTTACCTTATAAGTGACAGTCACAGTGGTTACCTTATAAATGACAGTCACAGTGGTTACTTTATAAATGACAGTAAACAGTGGTTACCTTATAAATGACAGTCACAGTGGTTACCATATAAATGACACTCACAGTGATTACCTTATAAATGACAGTCACAGTGGTTACTTTATAAATGACAGTCACAGTGGTTACCTTATAAGTGACAGTCACAGTGGTTACCTTATGAATGACAGTCACAGTGGTTACCTTATAAATGACAGTCACAGTAGTTACCTTATAAATGACACTCACAGGGGTTACCTTATAAATGACACTCACAGTGGTTACTTTATAAATGACAGTCAAAGTGATTACCTTATAAATGACAGTCACAGTGGTTACCTTATAAATGACAGTCACAGTGGTTAATTTATAAATGACAGTCACAGTGGTTACCTTATAAATGACAGTCACAGTAGTTACCTTATAAGTGACAGTCACAGTGATTACCTTATAAATAACAGTCACAGTGGTTACTTTATAAATGACAATCACAGTGATTACCTTATAAATGACATTCACAGTGGTTACCTTATAAATGACAGTCACAGTGATTACCTTATAAATGACAGTCTCAGTGGTTACCTTATAAATGACAATCACTGTAGTTACCTTATAAATGACAGTCAGAGTGGTTACCTTATAAATGACATTCACAGTAGTTACCTTATAAATGACAGTCACAGGGTTTACCTTATAAATGATAATCACAGTAGTTACCTTATAAATGACAGTCACAGTGATTACCTTATAAATGACAATCACAGGGGTTACCTTATAAATTACAGTCACAGTGGTTACTTTATAAGTGACAGTCACAGTGGTTACTTTATAAATGACAGTCACAGTGGTTACCTTATAAATGACAGTCACAGTGGTTACCATATAAATGACACTCACAGTGATTACCTTATAAATGACAGTCACAGTGGTTACTTTATAAATGACAGTCACAGTGGTTACCTTATAAGTGACAGTCACAGTGGTTACCTTATGAATGACAGTCACAGTGGTTACCTTATAAATGACAGTCACAGTAGTTACCTTATAAATGACACTCACAGGGGTTACCTTATAAATGACACTCACAGTGGTTACTTTATAAATGACAGTCAAAGTGATTACCTTATAAATGACAGTCACAGTGGTTACCTTATAAATGACAGTCACAGTGGTTAATTTATAAATGACAGTCACAGTGGTTACCTTATAAATGACAGTCACAGTAGTTACCTTATAAGTGACAGTCACAGTGATTACCTTATAAATAACAGTCACAGTGGTTACTTTATAAATGACAATCACAGTGATTACCTTATAAATGACATTCACAGTGGTTACCTTATAAATGACAGTCACAGTGATTACCTTATAAATGACAGTCTCAGTGGTTACCTTATAAATGACAATCACTGTAGTTACCTTATAAATGACAGTCACAGTGGTTACCTTATAAATGACATTCACAGTAGTTACCTTATAAATGACAGTCACAGGGTTTACCTTATAAATGATAATCACAGTAGTTACCTTATAAATGACAGTCACAGTGATTACCTTATAAATGACAATCACAGGGGTTACCTTATAAATTACAGTCACAGTGGTTACTTTATAAGTGACAGTCACAGTGATTACCTTATAAATGACAGTCACAGTGGTTACCTTATAAATTTCACTCACAGTGATTACCTTATAAATGACAGTCACAGTGATTACCTTAAAAATGATAGTCACAGTGATTACCTTATAAATGACAGTCACAGTGATTACCTTATAAATGACAGTCACAGTGGTTACCTTATAAATGACACTCACAGTGGTTACTTTTTAAATGACAGTCACAGTGATTACCTTATAAATGACACTCACAGTGGTTACCTTATAAATGACAGTCACAGTGATTACCTTATAAGTGACAGTCACAGTGGTTACTTTATAAATGACGGTAAACAGTGGTTACCTTATAAATGACAGTCACAGGGGTTACCTTTTAAATGACAGTCACAGTGGTTACCTTATAAATGATAGTCACAGTGATTACCTTATAAATGACAGTCACAGTGATTACCTTATAAATGACAGTCACAGTGGTTACCTTATAAATGAGAGTCACAGTGGTTACCTTATTAATGACAGTCACAGTGGTTACCTTTTAAATGACAGTCACAGCGGTTACCTTATAAATGACAGTCACAGTGGTTACCTTATAAGTGACAGTCACAGTGGTTACTTTATAAATGAGAGTCACAGTGGTTACCTTATAAGTGACAGTCACAGTGGTTACCTTATAAATGACAGTCACAGTTGTTACCTTATAAATGACAATCACAGTGGTTGCCTTATAAATGAGAGTCACAGTGGTTACCTTATTAATGACAGTCACAGTGGTTACCTTTTAAATGACAGTCACAGTGATTCCCTTATAAATGACAGTCACAGTGGTTACCTTATAAGTGACAGTCACAGTGGTTACCTTATAAATGACAGTCACAGTGGTTACTTTATAAATGACAGTAAACAGTGGTTACCTTATAAATGACAGTCACAGGGGTTACCTTTGAAATGACAGTGACAGTGACAGTGGTTACCTTATAAATGACAGTCACAGTGGTTACCATATAAATGACACGCACAGTGATTACCTTATAAATGACAGTCACAGTGGTTACTTTATAAATGACAGTCACAGTGGTTACCTTATAAGTGACAGTCACAGTGGTTACCTTATGAATGACAGTCACAGTGATTACCTTATAAATGGCAGTCACAGTGGTTACCTTATAAATGACACTCACAGGGGTTACCTTATAAATGACACTCACAGTGGTTACTTTATAAATGACAGTCACAGTGATTACCTTATAAATGACAGTCACAGTGGTTACCTTATAAATGACAGTCACAGTGGTTAATTTATAAATGACAGTCACAGTGGTTACCTTATAAGTGACAGTCACAGTGGTTACCTTATAAATGACAGTCACAGTAGTTACCTTATAAGTGACAGTCACAGTGATTACCTTATAAATAACAGTCACAGTGGTTACTTTATAAATGACAATCATAGTGATTACCTTATAAATGACAGTCACAGTGGTTACCTTATAAATGACAGTCACAGTGATTACCTTATAAATGACAGTCACAATGGTTACCTTATAAATGACAATCACTGTAGTTACCTTATAAATGACAGTCACAGTGGTTACCTTATAAATGACATTCACAGTAGTTACCTTATAAATGACAGTCACAGGGTTTACCTTATAAATGACAATCACAGTAGTTACCTTATAAATGACAGTCACAGGGTTTACCTTATAAATGACAATCACAGTAGTTACCTTATAAATGACAATCACAGTAGTTACCTTATAAATGACAATCACAGTGATTACCTTATAAGTGACAATCACAGTAGTTACCTTATAAATGACAGTCACAGTGATTACCTTATAAATGACAATCACAGGGGTTACCTTATAAATGACAGTCACAGTGGTTACCTTATAAGTGGCAGTCACAGTGATTACCTTATAAATGACAGTCACAGTGGTTACCTTATAAATGACAGTCACAGTGGTTACCTTATAAATGACAGTCACAGTGATTACTTTATAAATGTCAGTCACAGTGGTTACTTTATAAGTGGCAGTCACAGTGATTACCTTATAAATGACAGTCACAGTGGTTACCTTATAAATGACAGTCACAGTAGTTACCTTATAAATGACAGTCACAGTGGTTACCTTATAAATGACATTCACAGTGATTATCTTATAAATGACAGTCACAGTGGTTACCTTATAAATGACAGTCACAGTGATTACCTTATAAATGACAGTCACAGTGGTTACCTTATAAATGACAGTCACAGGGATTACCTTATAAATGATAGTCACAGTGATTACCTTATAAATGACAGTCACAGTGATTACCTTATAAATGACAGTCACAGTGGTTACCTTATAAATGACACTCACAGTGGTTACTTTTTAAATGACAGTCACAGTGATTACCTTATAAATGACAGTCACAGTGATTACCTTATAAATGACACTCACAGTGGTTACCTTATAAATGACAGTCACAGTGATTACCTTATAAGTGACAGTCACAGTGGTTACTTTATAAATGACGGTAAACAGTGGTTACCTTATAAATGACAGTCACAGGGGTTACCTTTTAAATGACAGTCACAGTGGTTACCTTATAAATGATAGTCACAGTGATTACCTTATAAATGACAGTCACAGTGGTTACCTTATAAATGACAGTCACAGTAGTTACCTTATAAATGACAGTCACAGTGATTACTTTATAAATGACAGTCACAGTGGTTACCTTATAAATGACAGTCACAGTGGTTACCTTATAAATGACAGTCACAGTGATTACTTTATAAATGACAGTCACAGTGGTTACCTTATAAGTGACAGTCACAGTGGTTACCTTATAAATGACAGTCACAGTTGTTACCTTATAAATGACAATCACAGTGGTTGCCTTATAAATGAGAGTCACAGTGGTTACCTTATTAATGACAGTCACAGTGGTTACCTATTAAATGACAGTCACAGTGATTCCCTTATAAATGACAGTCACAGTGGTTACCTTTTAAATGACAGTCACAGTGATTCCCTTATAAATGACAGTCACAGTGGTTACTTTATAAATGACGGTAAACAGTGGTTACCTTATAAATGACAGTCACAGGGGTTACCTTTTAAATGACAGTCACAGTGGTTACCTTATAAATGATAGTCACAGTGATTACCTTATAAATAACAGTCACAGTGGTTACCTTATAAATGACAGTCACAGTAGTTACCTTATAAATGACAGTCACAGTGATTACTTTATAAATGACAGTCACAGTGGTTACATTATAAATGACAGTCACAGTGGTTACCTTATAAATGACAGTCACAGTGATTACTTTATAAATGACAGTCACAGTGGTTACCTTATAAGTGACAGTCACAGTGGTTACCTTATAAATGACAGTCACAGTTGTTACCTTATAAATGACAATCACAGTGGTTGCCTTATAAATGAGAGTCACAGTGGTTACCTTATTAATGACAGTCACAGTGGTTACCTTTTAAATGACAGTCACAGTGATTCCCTTATAAATGACAGTCACAGTGGTTACCTTATAAGTGACAGTCACAGTGGTTACCTTATAAATGACAGTCACAGTGGTTACTTTATAAATGACAGTAAACAGTGGTTACCTTATAAATGACAGTCACAGGGGTTACCTTTGAAATGACAGTGACAGTGGTTACCTTATAAATGACAGTCACAGTGGTTACCATATAAATGACACGCACAGTGATTACCTTATAAATGACAGTCACAGTGGTTACTTTATAAATGACAGTCACAGTGGTTACCTTATAAGTGACAGTCACAGTGGTTACCTTATGAATGACAGTCACAGTGATTACCTTATAAATGGCAGTCACAGTGGTTACCTTATAAATGACACTCACAGGGGTTACCTTATAAATGACACTCACAGTGGTTACTTTATAAATGACAGTCACAGTGATTACCTTATAAATGACAGTCACAGTGGTTACCTTATAAATGACAGTCACAGTGGTTAATTTATAAATGACAGTCACAGTGGTTACCTTATAAGTGACAGTCACAGTGGTTACCTTATAAATGACAGTCACAGTAGTTACCTTATAAGTGACAGTCACAGTGATTACCTTATAAATAACAGTCACAGTGGTTACTTTATAAATGACAATCATAGTGATTACCTTATAAATGACAGTCACAGTGGTTACCTTATAAATGACAGTCACAGTGATTACCTTATAAATGACAGTCACAATGGTTACCTTATAAATGACAATCACTGTAGTTACCTTATAAATGACAGTCACAGTGGTTACCTTATAAATGACATTCACAGTAGTTACCTTATAAATGACAGTCACAGGGTTTACCTTATAAATGACAGTCACAGTGGTTACCTTATAAATGACATTCACAGTAGTTACCTTATAAATGACAGTCACAGGGTTTACCTTATAAATGACAATCACTGTAGTTACCTTATAAATGACAGTCACAGTGGTTACCTTATAAATGACATTCACAGTAGTTACCTTATAAATGACAGTCACAGTGGTTACCTTATAAATGACAATCACAGTAGTTACCTTATAAATGACAATCACAGTGATTACCTTATAAGTGACAATCACAGTAGTTACCTTATAAATGACAGTCACAGTGATTACCTTATAAATGACAATCACAGGGGTTACCTTATAAATGACAGTCACAGTGGTTACCTTATAAGTGGCAGTCACAGTGATTACCTTATAAATGACAGTCACAGTGGTTACCTTATAAATGACAGTCACAGTGGTTACCTTATAAATGACAGTCACAGTGATTACTTTATAAATGTCAGTCACAGTGGTTACTTTATAAGTGGCAGTCACAGTGATTACCTTATAAATGACAGTCACAGTGGTTACCTTATAAATGACAGTCACAGTAGTTACCTTATAAATGACAGTCACAGTGGTTACCTTATAAATGACAGTCACAGTGGTTACCTTATAAATGACATTCACAGTGATTATCTTATAAATGACAGTCACAGTGGTTACCTTATAAATGACAGTCACAGTGATTACCTTATAAATGACAGTCACAGTGATTACCTTATAAATGACAGTCACAGTGGTTACCTTATAAATGACACTCACAGTGGTTACTTTTTAAATGACAGTCACAGTGATTACCTTATAAATGACAGTCACAGTGATTACCTTATAAATGACACTCACAGTGGTTACCTTATAAATGACAGTCACAGTGATTACCTTATAAGTGACAGTCACAGTGGTTACTTTATAAATGACGGTAAACAGTGGTTACCTTATAAATGACAGTCACAGGGGTTACCTTTTAAATGACAGTCACAGTGGTTACCTTATAAATGATAGTCACAGTGATTACCTTATAAATGACAGTCACAGTGATTACCTTATAAATGACAGTCACAGTGGTTACCTTATAAATGAGAGTCACAGTGGTTACCTTATTAATGACAGTCACAGTGGTTACCTTTTAAATGACAGTCACAGTGATTCCCTTATAAATGACAGTCACAGTGGTTACCTTATAAGTGACAGTCACAGTGGTTACCTTATAAATGACAGTCACAGTGGTTACTTTATAAATGACAGTAAACAGTGGTTACCTTTTAAATGACAGTCACAGGGGTTACCTTTTAAATGACAGTGACAGTGGTTACCTTATAAATGACAGTGACAGTGGTTACCATATAAATGATACGCACAGTGATTACCTTATAAATGACAGTGACACAGTGATTACCTTATAAATGACAGTCACAGTGGTTACTTTATAAATGACAGTCACAGTTGTTACCTTATAAGTGACAGTCACAGTGGTTACCTTATGAATGACAGTCACAGTGGTTACCTTATAAATGACAGTCACAGTAGTTACCTTATAAATGACACTCACAGGGGTTACCTTATAAATGACACTCACAGTGGTTACTTTATAAATGACAGTCACAGTGATTACCTTATAAATGACAGTCACAGTGGTTACCTTATAAATGACAGTCACAGTGGTTAATTTATAAATGACAGTCACAGTGGTTACCTTATAAGTGACAGTCACAGTGGTTACCTTATAAATGACAGTCACAGTAGTTACCTTATAAGTGACAGTCACAGTGGTTACCTTATAAGTGACAGTCACAGTGGTTACTTTATAAATGACAATCACAGTGATTACCTTATAAATGACAGTCACAGTAACATAGTAACATAGTAGATAAGGTTGAAAAAAGACTGAAGTCCATCGAGTTCAACCTATACAAATCTAAAATACTTACAAAAAGCTCCAGTTAAGCTTAAATAACCCCATTAAAATGTGACCCATTTAATACTAGCAATCATATCCATGAATTTTGTTTATATACAGAAATTTATCCAGACTATTTTTAAATGTATCTATGGTATTGGCATTCACTACCTCCTTTGGTAATGAGTTCCACAATTTTATTGCTCTTACAGTGAAAAAACGTTTCCGTTGCAGGAGATTAAATCTCCTTTCCTCCAACCTTAAATTATGACCTCTTGTCAGAACCAATTTTCTTGGAATAAAAAGAGCTTCTGCCATCTCTGTATATGGGCCTTGAATATATTTATATAAAGTAATCATGTCACCTCTCAAGCGCCTTTTTTCTAAAGAGAACAGACCCAGTTTGGCTAGCCTCTCCTCATAGGTTAATTTCTCCAATCCCCTTATTAGCTTTGTGGCCCTTCTCTGAACTTTTTCTAGTTCTGCAATATCTTTTTTAGCAATCGGTCCCCAGAACTGCACTCCAAACTCAAGGTGAGGTCTTACCAGGGCTTTATATAATGACAGAATTATGCTTTCCTCCCTTGAATCAATGCCTCTTTTAATACATGCTAGTATCTTATTAGCCTTTGAAGCCGCTGCTCTGCATTGTGCACTCATCTTTAGCTTGTTATCTATTACTACTCCCAAATCCCTTTCCTCCTGTGTTTGGCTAAGTCTTGTCCCATTTAAAAAATACATAGCCTGCTTATTTTTACTTCCAAAATGTAGAACCTTACATTTTTCCGTATTAAATCTCATTTTCCATTCACTTGCCCATAGTTCTAATTTTAGCAAATCCCTTTGCAAAGAGAGCTCATCCTGCTCTGACCTAATGACCTTACTTAACTTAGTATCATCTGCAAAAATAGAGATGTCGCTATTTAATCCTTGCTCCAAGTCATTTATAAAAATATTAAAAAGAACAGGGCCCAGTACTGATCCCTGGGGGACGCCACTGATTACCTTTGTCCAATCTGAGTATGATCCATTTACTGCTACTCGTTGCTCCCTATCTTTTATCCAGTTATTTATCCATGAGCTAACATTTTCAGCTATTCCCAGTCCCTTAATTTTGTGCATTAATCTCTCATGTGGCACTGTATCAAATGCCTTTGCAAAATCTAAGTATATCACATCAACTGATTCCCCTTTATCTATATTTTTACTTACTTCCTCGTAGAATCTAATTAGATTAGTTTGACATGATCTATTTCTCCTAAAGCCATGCTGATTAGAACTCATAATCTTGTTTACACGAATATGCTCATCAATATAATCCCTTATAATCCCTTCAAATATCTTCCCCACTATTGATGTCAGACTAACTGGTCTATAGCTTCCTGGATCATCCCTGCTTCCCTTTTTGAAGAGTGGCACCACATCAGCTTTACGCCAATCCTGGGGTACCATGCCTGAGGATAATGAGTCTTGAAAAATTAAGAGTAAAGGTTTGTCTATAACAGTGCTAAGTTCACTTAACACCCTTGGGTGTATTCCATCTGGGCCTGGAGTTTTATTTACCTTAATATTTTTTAGTTTTTTCCTGATATCCTCTAAACAAAACCCAGTTAGTGGTATGGACTGGCATGTTCTATTCTGTTCCAAAGTATCATTCAATGGTTCCTCTCTTGTGTATACTGAAGAAAAAAACTGGTTTAGTACCTCAGCCTTTTCCCTGTCATTATTTATCATGCTACCCTCCACACATTTTAATGTACCTATATTATCCTTCTTAGATTTTTTGCTATTTATGTACTTAAAGAACCTTTTAGGGTTAGACTTTGAATCCTTGGCAATTAATTTTTCATTTTCAATTTTGGCTAATGGTTACCTTATAAATGACAGTCACAGTGATTACCTTATAAATGACAGTCACAGTGGTTACCTTATAAATGACAATCACTGTAGTTACCTTATAAATGACAGTCACAGGGTTTACCTTATAAATGACAATCACAGTAGTTACCTTATAAATGACAGTCACAGTGATTACCTTATAAATGACAATCACAGGGGTTACCTTATAAATGACAGTCACAGTGGTTACTTTATAAGTGACAGTCACAGTGATTACCTTATAAATGACATTCACAGTGATTACCTTATAAATGACAGTCACAGTGGTTACCTTTTAAATGACAGTCACAGTGATTACCTTATAAATGACAGTCACAGTGGTTACCTTATAAATTACACTCACAGTGGTTACCTTATAAATGACAGTCACAGTGATTACCTTATAAATGACAGTCACAGTGGTTACTTTTTAAATGACAGTCACAGTGGTTACTTTTTAAATGACAGTCACAGTGATTACCTTATACATGACACTCACAGTGGTTACTTTTTAAATGACAGTCACAGTGATTACCTTATAAATGACACTCACAGTGGTTACCTTATAAATGACAGTCACAGTGATTACCTTATAAGTGACAGTCACAGTGGTTACTTTATAAATGACGGTAAACAGTGGTTACCTTATAAATGACAGTCATAGGGGTTACCTTTTAAATGACAGTCACAGTGATTACCTTATTAATGACAGTCACAGTGGTTACCTTTTAAATGACAGTCACAGTGGTTACCTTATAAATGAGAGTCACAGTGGTTACCTTATTAATGACAGTCACAGTGGTTATCTTTTAAATGACAGTCACAGTGATTACCTTATAAATGACAGTCACAGTGGTTACCTTATAAGTGACAGTCACAGTGGTTACCTTATAAATGACAGTCACAGTGGTTACTTTATAAATGACAGTAAACAGTGGTTACCTTATAAATGACAGTCACAGGGGTTACCTTTTAAATGACAGTCACAGTGGTTACCTTATAAATGACAGTCACAGTGGTTACTTTATAAATGACAGTCACAGTGGTTACCTTATAAATGACAGTCACAGTGGTTACCTTATAAATGACAGTCACAGTGGTTACTTTATAAATGACAGTCACAGTGGTTACCTTATAAATGACAGTCACAGTAGTTACCTTATAAATGACAGTCACAGTGGTTACCTTATAAATGACAGTCACAGTGATTACCTTATAAATGACAGTCACACAGTGATTACTTTATAAATGACAGTCACAGTGGTTACTTTATAAATGACAATCACAGTGGTTACCTTATAAATGACAGTCACAGTGGTTACTTTATAAATGACAGTCACAGTGATTACCTTATAAATGACAGTCACAGTGATTACCTTATAAATGACAGTCACAGTCGTTACCTTATAAATGACAGTCACAGTGATTACTTTATAAATGACAGTCACAGTGGTTACCTTATAAGTGACAGTCACAGAGGTTACCTTATAAATGACAGTCACAGTGGTTACCTTATAAATGACAATCACAGTGGTTACCTTATAAATGACAGTCACAGTGGTTACCTTATAAATGACAGTCACAGTGATTACTTTATAAATGACAGTCACAGTGGTTACCTTATAAGTGACAGTCACAGAGGTTACCTTATAAATGACAGTCACAGTGGTTACCTTATAAATAACAGTCACAGTGGTTACCTTATAAATGACAGTCACAGTAGTTACCTTATAAATGACAGTCACAGTGATTACTTTATAAATGACAGTCACAGTGGTTACCTTATAAATGACAGTCACAGTGGTTACCTTTTAAATGACAGTCACAGTGATTACTTTATAAATGACAGTCACAGTGGTTACCTTATAAATGACAGTCACAGTGGTTACCTTATAAATGACAGTCACAGTGATTACTTTATAAATGACAGTCACAGTGGTTACCTTATAAGTGACAGTCACAGAGGTTACCTTATAAATGACAGTCACAGTGGTTACCTTATAAATAACAGTCACAGTGGTTACCTTATAAATGACAGTCACAGTGGTTACCTTATAAATGACAGTCACAGTGGTTACTTTATAAGTGACAATCACAATGGTTACCTTATAAATAACAGTCACAGTGGTTACCTTATAAATGACAGTCACAATGGTTACCTTATAAATGACAGTCACAGTGATTACCTTATAAATGACAGTCACAGTGGTTACCTTATAAATGACAGTCACAGTGGTTGCCTTATAAATGACAATCACAATGGTTACCTTATAAATAACAGTCACAGTGGTTACCTTATAAATGACAGTCACAGTGGTTACCTTATAAATGACAGTCACAGTGGTTGCCTTATAAATGACAATCACAATGGTTACCTTATAAATAACAGTCACAGTGGTTACCTTATAAATGACAGTCACAATGGTTACCTTATAAATGACAGTCACAGTGGTTACCTTATAAATGACAGTCACAGTGGTTACCTTATAAATGACAATCACAGTGGTTACCTTATAAGTGACAATCACAATGGTTACCTTATAAATAACAGTCACAGTGGTTACCTTATAAATGACAGTCACAATGGTTACCTTATAAATGACAGTCACAGTGATTACTTTATAAATGACACTCACAGTGGTTACCTTATAAATGACAGTCACAGTGGTTACCTTATAAATGACAGTCACAGTGGTTACTTTATAAATGACAGTCACAGTGATTACCTTATAAATGACAGTCACAGTGGTTACCTTATAAGTGACAGTCACAGTGATTACCTTATAAATGACAGTCACAGTGGTTACCTTATAAGTGACAGTCACAGTGATTACCTTATAAATGACAGTCACAGTGGTTACCTTATAAATGACAGTCACAGTGATTACCTTATAAATGACAGTCAGCATAAACCACTCTGAGTGAACATTAAAGGGACAGTAAACCTAAACATTTCTTTCATGATTTATAAAGAGCATGCAATTTTAAGCAACTTTCTAATGTATTCCTATTATCAAATTTTCTTCGTTCTCTTGCTATCTTTATTTAAAAAGTAGGAATATGATGCATAGGAGTCGGCCCATTTTTGGTTGAGAACCTGGGTTATGCTTGCTTATTGGAGGGTAAATGAAAGCATCAAATAAGCTAGCGCTATCCATGGTGCTGAACCTAAAATGTGCTGGCTGCTAAGATTTACATTCCTGCTTTTAAAATAAAGATAGCAAGAGAACGAAAAACAAAATGATAATAGGAGTAAATTAGAAAGTTTCTTAAAATTTATTATGATCTATCTGAATCATGAAATAAAAATTTGTGTTCAGTTTCCCTTTAAGAACAAGAAAGCTGCAAAATATTTAGTGTTCAGAATGATTGTCTATTGTTTGTTTGTTACATTAAAGTTTATATAAAAAAAACCTTGAGTGGAGGTCACATGACTCCTGTCTAGAGTGAAGCTCCGGTGTTCTGTTGTTCCCCTCCCATTTACTTCCTGTGCAGCTGCTGCTGGGTGAGTGAGTCAGGCTGTGAGTATTGTGTGATAAAACGTTTTAGTCACTTTCTGGTCTTCTTAAGTAGTTTTATAATTGTTATAAATCTTGTTATTTTATTGTATGTTATTCATCTGCTTGTGCCAGGCAATGGGGAAGTTATGTGCAGCTCTCTGTGCTAGTGAAGGGTTAATACTTACTGTGCAGCTGTCTGTGCTAGTGAAGGGTTAATACACACTGTGCTGCTCTCTGTGCTAGTGAAGGGTTAATACACACTGTGCTGCTCTCTGTGCTAGTGAAGGGTTAATACACACTGTGCTGCTCTCTGTGCTAGTGAAGGGTTAATACACACTGTGCTGCTCTCTATGCTAGTGAAGGGTTAATACACACTGTGCAGCACTCTGTGCTAGTGAAGGGTTAATACACACTGTGCTGCTCTCTGTGCTAGTGAAGGGTTAATACACACTGTGCAGCTCTCTGTGCTAGTGAAGGGTTAATACACATTGTGCTTCTCTCTGTCTTAGTGAAGGGTTAATACACACTCTGCAGCTCTCTGTGCTAGTGAAGGGGTTAATACACACTGTGCTGCTCTCTGTGCTAGTGAAGGGGTTAATACATACTGTGCTGCTCTCTGTGCTAGTGAAGGGGTTAATACACACTGTGCTGCTCTCTGTGCTAGTGAAGGGGTTAATACACACAGTGCTGCTCTCTGTGCTAGTGAAGGGGTTAATACACACTGTGCTGCTCTCTGTGCTACTGAAGGGTTAATACACTCTGCTGCTCTCTGTGCTAGTGAAGGGTTAATACACACTGTGCAGCTCTCTGTGCTAGTGAAGGGTTAATACACACTGTGCTGCTCTCTGTGCTAGTGAAGGGTTAATACACACTGTGCTGCTCTCTGTGCTAGTGAAGGGTTAATACACACTGTGCTGCTCTCTGTGCTACTGAAGGGTTAATACACACTGTGCTGCTCTCTGTGCTACTGAAGGGTTAATACACACTGTGCTGCTCTCTTTGCTAGTGAAGGGTTAATACACACTGTGCTGCTCTCTGTGCCAGTGAAGGGTTAATACAAACTGTGCTGCTCTCTGTGCTAGTGAAGGGTTAATACACACTGTGCTGCTCTCTGTGCTAGTGAAGGGTTAATACACATTGTGCTTCTCTCTGTCTTAGTGAAGGGTTAATACACACTCTGCAGCTCTCTGTGCTAGTGAAGGGGTTAATACACACTGTGCTGCTCTCTGTGCTAGTGAAGGGGTTAATACATACTGTGCTGCTCTCTGTGCTAGTGAAGGGGTTAATACACAGTGTGCTGCTCTCTGTGCTAGTGAAGGGGTTAATACACACTGTGCTGCTCTCTGTGCTAGTGAAGGGGTTAATACACACTGTGCTGCTCTCTGTGCTACTGAAGGGTTAATACACTCTGCTGCTCTCTGTGCTAGTGAAGGGTTAATACACACTGTGCAGCTCTCTGTGCTAGTGAAGGGTTAATACACACTGTGCTGCTCTCTGTGCTAGTGAAGGGTTAATACACACTGTGCTGCTCTCTGTGCTAGTGAAGGGTTAATACACACTGTGCTGCTCTCTGTGCTACTGAAGGGTTAATACACACTGTGCTGCTCTCTGTGCTACTGAAGGGTTAATACACACTGTGCTGCTCTCTTTGCTAGTGAAGGGTTAATACACACTGTGCTGCTCTCTGTGCCAGTGAAGGGTTAATACAAACTGTGCTGCTCTCTGTGCTAGTGAAGGGTTAATACACACTGTGCTGCTCTCTGTGCTAGTGAAGGGTTAATACAAACTGTGCTGCTCTCTGTGCTAGTGAAGGGTTAATACAAACTGTGCTGCTCTCTGTGCCAGTGAAGGGTTAATACAAACTGTGCTGCTCTCTGTGCTAGTGAAGGGTTAATACAAACTGTGCTGCTCTCTGTGCTAGTGAAGGGTTAATACACACTGTGCTGCTCTCTGTGCTAGTGAAGGGTTAATACACATTGTGCAGCTCTCTGTGCCAGTGAAGGGTTAATACACACTGTGCAGCTCTCTGTGCCAGTGAAGGGTTAATACACACTGTGCTGCTCTCTGTGCCAGTGAAGGGTTAATACACACTGTGCTGTTCTCTGTGTTATTGAAGGGTTAATACACACTGTGCAGCTCTCTGTGCTAGTGAAGGGTTAATACACACAGAAGCACAACTGTAGCACAAGTTATGTTTATGAGTTAGTCATTTACAGCAGCTACACACAGGGCAGGGGAATAAGATAAAACGTTATATAAATCAGTATTAGACACTGAGTATCATGTAATGTGTATAATGTGCAGCTCACGCGTCATCACACAGGTGTAGTTTATTCATTTGTAAAGCAGACAACAGCTAAAGTGTTATATTATAAATAAATATATGTGTAGATATGAATGTATGGGAATGATTAGCTGCATTATGGTCAGATTTGCCAGTGATGGGCCCTAACTCACAGGGGCCGCAGGTCAGTATTTAGGATCTTTATGGGCTGCGTATACATTTTGTCTGTTAAACACACAAATAATATATTTATAACAAACGTCCAGTTGCACATGGCAAGTTCTAGGGCTCTTGTTTGCCAAACTACCAGAAGCCCCCAAAATGCACATTATCAGTTCTGCTTTATCTAGGGGCGCGCGGTAACTAGCGCAGAGGGGCGCACGGTAACTAGTGCAGAGGGGCGCACGGTAACTAGCGCAGAGGGGCTTCCCTGGCTTAAAAGGACTTAGAGCAATTTATTTTCATGAGACTTGTGAGTGGTGTTGCACTAATCTAATACACAGGCCTAGTGAATACACTTTCCAAACAGATCAACACTTATTTTTCCAATGGCCAAACCCCCTCCCCACATAATTGCAAACCTAAAGTTTGTGAAAAAGTGAATGATTTTTTTTATTTAATCGCATTTGGCGGTGAAATGGTGGCATGAATTATACCAAACTGGGCCTAGATCAATACTTTGGGTTGTCTACTAAAAATTATATATACATGTGAAGGGTTTTTCAGGGATTCCTGACCGATATCAGGGTTCCAATGTAACTGTCGCTAATTTTGAAAAATAAAATGGTTTGGAAATAGCAAAGTGCTACTTGTACTTATTGCCCTATAACTTGTAAAAAAGGATACAATATCTATCCGACGGCGCTAACTTGAAAAGACCTTAAGCTCCTAAAACAAATGGGTCCCTAGTTACCCATAAGGATCTATCAGAAACTATGGTAAAATGTAAGGAGCGCCTAAATCAAAAGGCCAGGTCAAACAAGGGTGAAAGTGGAGTTCAACAGAGGTATATACATAAAAATATACATAAAATTATTTAATAACAAGTATTACAAGAACATAGTAGTAGTACATGGATCCATGATACGATAAAAACAAAAAACAATGAACAATGGCTAAAATAATTAAAAACAGATATACATAAAACCAATAACAAAAACAGAAATGACCGCTAAGGGGTCTAGTGAGCACAATAGGTATGTAATTCAGAGCATAAGATATTGGGTGTTTAAAATATACAGATACTGTAGTGTATACAGGAAATACAATGTATATAATGTATATAAGGATGTGTTGTGTTCCCAGGGGATCTTAGTGGTGTAACAATACAGAAAAAATGGAAATAAAAAAAATGAATGAGCAAACAAGTCCAATGTTCCAATAGAGTGATAAAAGTTCCAAATGATCCAAATGTGTAGTTATAATCCAAGTGGTTAGAAAAACAAAAATAATGGACTAAAAATGTGAAAAAAACAGTCAAACGTGGATATCAAGTGTTAAAAGCAATCGCTCAAAAATTATGATTCAAAGCCAATATGCACATAAAAATATGTGAAGAAATAAAAATAAAAATAAGAATAATGAAAAGTTGGTAAAAAATAATATATATAAAGATATCTTGATAGTGATCAAATAAGAACAAAAAACTCCATAACCTGTGAAAAGAAGAAATTGTACAACATAGAGCAGTATCGTTTTAAAAATGACACTAGATAATTAGAATGTAACTCACCATATATGCCAACGCGTTTCGGCCCACCAATAGGGCCTTTTTCATCGTATCATGGAAACTCAGGACAAAAGTTAGAAACTATTTAGCATGGGTTTCATCATACTTTTATAAAAACAAATTATAGTAAATGATATGATATGATGAAAATAATGGTATCTTTAGAAAGTCCATTAAATGGTGAGAAAAACAGTATATAATATGTGTGGGTACAGTAAATTAGTAAGAGGAAAATTACAGCTAAACACAAGCACAGGAGAAATTTAAAAATAGCCCTGTTCCCTTAATGTAAGGAAATTGAAAAATGGTCTGGTCACTAACGGCTAGATTTAGGGTTTTGACGGTAACGACCCGCGTAGCTAACGCTGCCTTTTTTCTAGCCGCACCATAAAAATAACTCTGGTATTGAGAGTCCACAAAAATGCTGCGTTAGGCTCCAAAAAAAAGGAGCGTAGAGCATTTTTAACGCAGCTTCAACTCTCGATACCAGAGTTGCTTACGGACGCGGCCAGCCTCAAAAACGTTAAAAAGAAGAAGAGAAGAGGCGCCAAATGGTGTGTATCGTTTACAATGCAGAAGGCCAAGCCCCCAAATAGATCTTACTTACAAGATTTCCAGCACTTGAGAAGTGCCACATATGCCTTCTGAACTATTTGCAGCCGGTTTGCCCCCAGGTTTGCCCCCAGTTTTGCAAATTTATTCATGGGGTTATTCGAAGAGAAATACATATACAATTCCCCTGGGGGGGGCAAACCTGGTGTTCTATGGCCGTTTCATTGATGATCTGTTATTAATATGGAATGGTACAGAGGAAACCGCACAGGAATTCATTTCATCTTTAAATAATAACAATATGGGTCTAAACTTTACATCCAATATAAATAGAAATACAATAGAATTTCTAGATCTAGTTTTAAGCTGGGATAATAGTGGACGAGTGACCACAAAAACATTTTTCAAGTCAGTGGACACAAATAGTTATTTAAACTATAAGAGTAATCACTACAAAGCATGGGTGAAAAATATACCCTATAACCAATTCTCTAGGGTGCGTAGAAACTGTACATCTTTAAATACTTTTGATGATCAGGCTGAGATCCTAAGATCCAGATTTCTAGAAAAAGGTTACCCCAGTGATCTGGTAGAAGAAGGTTATAGAAAAGCTAGAACTAAAGACAGAGAAGAGTTCTTTAAAAATAAAAATAAAATCAGCAAAAATATTGGAGACGCAGAAAATGATATTGTAGGCTCTAAACCAAACAATTTGAGATTTATAACTAAATTCACTAGCAACCATAATAAGATTAAACACATTTTAAGAAAGCACTGGTACATTTTACGCAATGATTGCATTCTTAAAAATATTTTGGATGAGGTCCCTATATGTACTTTCAAGAGAGCTCCGACTCTAAAAAATAAATTAGCCCCTAGTAAGGTAGTAATGAACAAATACACTAAAGGGAAAAATATGAAAACAAATAGGGAAAATTGGCCCATTGCATTTATAAAAGCCCCTTTTTCCAATCGACCAAATTGTGGCCTTTGCAGTCATACATCAGGAAGCAGGTTAAAATTTCAATCTTTTTCAACAAAGGAAGAATTTGAGATAAATTCCAGATTCACTTGTGACTCTAGTTATGTGGTGTATCTGCTTGAATGTCAATGTGGGATTCAGTATATAGGGAGGTCCTCAAGACCCCTAAAGAAAAGATGGGGTGAGCATAACAGAAACATAAAGAAAGGGATTATGAATCATAGTGTTCCACGTTATAGTATAAATTGTCATGATGGACAAACAGATATCTTCAATATTTACCCTTTGGAATATATTGCTCCCAAATGGGGTAGAAATAGGTTAGTCCACCTTAGACAAAGAGAGACATTTTGGATTTGGAAGCTCAAGACCCTGGTACCACACGGCTTGAATGAAAATATAGACATGGCCGCTTTTAGTTGATCATAATATAGTGTATCTGTTAGTCGACATCAATATAACACACATGTTATGACAGTTAGGTATCTATCATTGTTAGGAGCAGCTAATGGTATTGTACACAATAGACCAGGTATACACATACATTTTAGTATATGATAGCAATTATGGTATAATGGTTTTAATTTAATTTTATATATTGTTTTTATTCTAATATATTATTACATCATTATATGTATATACTTATGTTATCTATGACATAAGATGTCTATTTTGATAACCATATGTAAATGCGTGAACAACTATCCGATATCCAATCACATCTACTTCGAAAAAACCTTATATATAAATAATTGCTTGTTATTTTAGTGAAAGCAACTTATAAATACTATTACTAGGGGCATTCACATGCATAATATATATAAGCATAACATTTTTATATATTTATATATATTCTTTAAACCCCACAAGTGGTCAATAATGGTTCAGACATCAGATATAAACATATCATGAGCCAATTGGCTAAAAATTAAGGCTTGACAAACCAAGCCCCCTGTCTAGAATCCTAGCAACACTCTGCCGGTTTTTCGAATGATGCTGATTGGCTATACGTGTTAGAAGTTGCTCACGTATGCGCCCTATGTCGGGGTAGACGCCGACATGGGCTATAAAACTGTGCTACTTAGTATCTTAATACACACCTGAGGAAACGGTCTTAGCAACCGGGAAACGCGTTGTGATAATTGTTTTTATTAAACATTTTAAATTTTACTAGTAGCACGGCATTTTTGGTATTTTAATTTCTGCCATTTATGCACTGATATCTTCACTGACTGGAGTTTGAATCCCAAGTTGCTTTTTGGAGCCATTGTGAATCTAACGCTCTAGCCCAGAGGATTACCTGTGAATACAGTGTTCTGGACAGCTGATAAGTGCCCAGGAGGTCTTTGTGGCACTTCTCAAGTGCCCTACATCTCATGAGTACATTTCAATATTTGCGCATTTGTTAGTGTTCTCACTGATACACACTATTGTGGCACTTTTGTGATTTTGTCTTGCACAGCCTAACACTGAAGCAACATTGGCCTAATTACAGCTAGCTGGACGGCTGCAAATAGTTCAGAAGGCATATGTGGCACTTCTCAAGTGCTGGAAATCTTGTAAGTAAGATCTATTTGGGGGCTTGGCCTTCTGCATTGTAAACGATACACACCATTTGGCGCCTCTTCTCTTCTTCTTTTTAACAGAACCTGTGACTGCCAACATCGATCTGGAATGAGTTTGCTGCCTGGAGATCTGTGAAATATCTCCTAGAGTGTGGACTATCTTTTGATATAACAATATATGAGATGGTCATATTATGAATTTACTATTTATTAACATCTAAGGATATATATCCACATCATATATAGATGGTCACGATATTTATATACAATTTATTGTCTTGATACATACCAAAGTAACTTTTGAAACATTACACAGTCACCGCAAAGTTGCAGTGCACATTACTCTAACACTAGCACCATTACTGTAGCTTATTTAGAGGGCGCATCTGATTTTTTTCTTAAATAGCCTCAAAAACGTGCTTGTGCACGATTCCCCCATAGGAAACAATGGGGCAGTTTGAGATGAAAAAAAACCTAACACCTGCAAAAAAGCCGCGTTCAGCTCCTAACGCAGCCCCATTGTTTCCTATGGGGAAACACTTCCTACGTCTGCACCTAACACCCTAACATGTACCCCGAGTCTAAACACCCCTACCCTTACACTTATTAACCCCTAATCTGCCGCCCCCGCTATCGCTGACCCCTGCATATTATTTTTAACCCCTAATCTGCCGCTCCGTAAACCGACGCTACTTACATTATCCCTATGTACCCCTAATCTGCTGCCCCTAACACCGCCGACCCCTATATTATATTTATTAACCCCTAATCTGCCCCCCACAACGTCGCCTCCACCTGCCTACACTTATTAACCCCTAATCTGCCGAGCGGACCGCACCGCTACTATAATAAATGTATTAACCCCTAATCCGCCTCACTAACCCTATAATAAATAGTATTAACCCCTAATCTGCCCTCCCTAACATCGCCGACACCTAACTTCAATTATTAACCCCTAATCTGCCGACCGGAGCTCACCGCTATTCTAATAAATGTATTAACCCCTAAAGCTAAGTCTAACACTAACACCCCCCTAAATTAAATATAATTTACATCTAACGAAATTAATTATCTCTTATTAAATAAATTATTCCTATTTAAAGCTAAATACTTACCTGTAAAATAAATCCTAATATAGCTACAATATAAATTATAATTACATTGTAGCTATTTTAGGATTAATATTTATTTTACAGGCAACTTTGTAATTATTTTAACCAGGTACAATAGCTATTAAATAGTTAATAACTATTTAATAGCTAAAATAGTTAAAATAATTACAAAATTACCTGTAAAATAAATCCTAACCTAAGTTACAATTAAACCTAACACTATACTATCATTAAATTAATTAAATAAAATACCTACAATTACCTACAATAAAACCTAACACTACACTATCAATAAATAAATTAAATACAATTCCTACAAATAACTACAATGAAATAAACTAACTAAAGTACAAAAAATAAAAAAATATTTACAAACATAAGAAAAATATTACAACAATGTTAAACTAATTACACCTACTCTAAGCCCCCTAATAAAATAACAAAGACCCCCAAAATAAAAAAAAATGCCCTACCCTATTCTAAATTACTACATTTCAAAGCTCTTTTACCTTACCAGCCCTGAACAGGGCCCTTTGCGGGGCATGCCCCAAGAAATTCAGCTCTTTTGCCTGTAAAAAAAAACATACAATACCCCCCCCCCCAACATTACAACCCACCACCCACATACCCCTAATCTAACCCAAACCCCCCTTAAATAAACCTAACACTAAGCCCCTGAAGATCTTCCTACCTTATCTTCACCATGCCAGGTTCACCGATCCGTCCTGAAGAGCTCCTCCGATGTCCTGATCCAAGCCCAAGCGGGGGGCTGAAGAGGTCCATGATCCGGCTGAAGTCTTCATCCAAGCGGGAGCTGAAGAGGTCCATGATCCGGCTGAAGTCTTCATCCAAGCGGGGCAGAAGAGGTCTTCCATCCGATTGAAGTCTTCATACAAGCGGGATCTTCTATTGTCATCCATCCGGAGCGGAGCGGCAGGATCCTGAAGACCTCCGACGCGGAACATCCATCCTTGGCAACGACTGAACGACGAATGACGGTTCCTTTAAATGACGTCATCCAAGATGGCGTCCCTCGAATTCCGATTGGCTGATAGGATTCTATCAGCCAATCGGAATTAAGGTAGGAATATTCTGATTGGCTGATGGAATCAGCCAATCAGAATCAAGTTCAATCCGATTGGCTGATCCGATCAGCCAATCAGATTGAGCTCGCATTCTATTGGCTGTTCGGAACAGCCAATAGATTGCAAGCTCAATCTGATTGGCTGATCGAATCAGCCAATCGGATTGAACTTGATTCTGATTGGCTGATTCCATCAGCCAATCAGAATATTCCTACCTTAATTCCGATTGGCTGATAGAATCCTATCAGCCAATCGGAATTCGAGGGACGCCATCTTGGATGACGTCATTTAAAGGAACCGTCATTCGTCGTTCAGTCGTCGCCAAGGATGGATGTTCCGCGTCGGAGGTCTTCAGGATCCTGCCGCTCCGCTCCGGATGGATGACAATAGAAGATCCCGCTTGGATGAAGACTTCAATCGGATGGAAGACCTCTTCTGCCCCGCTTGGATGAAGACTTCAGCCGGATCATGGACCTCTTCAGCTCCCGCTTGGATGAAGACTTCAGCCGGATCATGGACCTCTTCAGCCCCCCGCTTGGGCTTGGATCAGGACATCGGAGGAGCTCTTCAGGACGGATCGGTGAACCTGGTAGGGTGAAGACAAGGTAGGAAGATCTTCAGGGGCTTAGTGTTAGGTTTATTTAAGGGGGGTTTGGGTTAGATTAGGGGTATGTGGGTGGTGGGTTGTAATGTTGGGGGGGTATTGTATGTTTTTTTTTACAGGCAAAAGAGCTGAATTTCTTGGGGCATGCCCCGCAAAGGGCCATGTTCAGGGCTGGTAAGGTAAAAGAGCTTTGAAATGTAGTAATTTAGAATAGGGTAGGGCATTTTTTTTATTTTGGGGGTCTTTGTTATTTTATTAGGGGGCTTAGAGTAGGTGTAATTAGTTTAAAATTGTTGTAATATTTTTCTTATGTTTGTAAATATTTTTTTATTTTTTGTAACTTAGTTCTTTTTTATTTTTTGTACTTTAGTTAGTTTATTTCATTGTAGTTATTTGTAGGAATTGTATTTAATTTATTTATTGATAGTGTAGTGTTAGGTTTAATTGTAGGTAATTGTAGGTATTTTATTTAATTAATTTAATGATAGTATAGTGTTAGGTTTAATTGTAACTTAGGTTAGGATTTATTTTACAGGTAATTTTGTATTTATTTTAACTAGGTAACTATTAAATAGTTCTTAACTATTTAATAGCTATTGTACCTGGTTAAAATAATTACAAAGTTGCCTGTAAAATAAATATTAATCCTAAAATAGCTACAATGTAATTATAATTTATATTGTAGCTATATTAGGATTTATTTTACAGGTAAGTATTTAGCTTTAAATAGGAATAATTTATTTAATAAGAGATAATTAATTTCGTTAGATGTAAATTATATTTAACTTAGGGGGGTGTTAGTGTTAGGGTTAGACTTAGCTTTAGGGGTTAATAAATTTATTAGAATAGCGGTGAGCTCCGGTCGGCAGATTAGGGGTTAATAATTGAAGTTAGGTGTCGGCGATGTTAGGAAGGGCAGATTAGGGGTTAATACTATTTATTATAGGGTTAGTGAGGCGGATTAGGGGTTAATACATTTATTATAGTAGCGGTGCGGTTCGCTCGGCAGATTAGGGGTTAATAAGTGTAGGCAGGTGGAGGCGACGTTGAGGGGGGCAGATTAGGGGTTAATAAATATAATATAGGGGTCGGCGGTGTTAGGGGCAGCAGATTAGGGGTACATAGCTATAATGTAGGTGGCATCGCTTTGCGGTCGGCAGATTAGGGGTTAGATATTGTAAGTAGCTGGCGGCGACGTTGTGGGGGGCAGGTTAGGGGTTAATAAATATAATACAGGGGTCGGCGGTGTTAGGGGCAGCAGATTAGGGGTACATAGGGATAACTTAGCTGGCGGCGCTTTGCTGTCGGCAGATTAGGGGTTAAAAAAAAATTGAGTGGCGGCGATGTGGGGGGACCTCGGTTTAGGGGTACATAGGTAGTTTATGGGTGTTAGTGTACTTTAGAGTACAGTAGTTAAGAGCTTTATGAACCGGCGTTAGCCCAGAAAGCTCTTAACTCCTGTTTTTTTTCTGCGGCTGGAGTTTTGTCGTTAGATTTCTAACGCTCACTTCAGACACGACTCTAAATACCGGAGTAAGAAGGATCCCATTGAAAAGATAGGATACACAATTTACGTAAGGGGATCTGCGGTATGGAAAAGTCGCGGCTGAAGAGTGAGCGTTAGACCCTATTTTGAGTGACTCCAAATACCGGCGGTAGCCTAAAACCAGCGTTAGGAGCCTCTAACGCTGGTTTTCACGGCTACCGCCAAACTCTAAATCTAGGCCTGAGGGATTAAAGGACAGTAAAGTTAAAATTAAATTTTCATGATTCAGATAGGACATGCAATTTACATCTTAATGGGAGGAGAGTCCACTGCTTCATTCATTACTTGTGGGAAATAAGAACCTGGCCACCAGGAGGAGGCAAAGATACCCCAGCCAAAGGATTACATACCTCCCCCACTCTCCCCATCCCCCAGTCATTCTTTGCCTTTCGTCTTAGGAGATTGGCAGACAAGTGTCGGAAGATTCAGAGTTGTCTCTTATGGAAGGTAGTACTCTTCGCAATGGGACTGGAGTTTTCGGTAGTCCTGTTAGTCTCAGTGAGGGCATGGATGAAAGTTAGAGTCCAGAGATGCAGGGGGAGTTCCTTCTGCAAAATCATCCTGACTCAGATGAACAGCTCCATAAGCAATCAGCTTTTGACGAGTTTCGCTGCCTGCTTTATGCACTCAAGTCCATGTAAGGAGCGCTGCTACTAACCTGTCACACTTAAAGAGACATATTCCTGTTCTACGGCATAGATTCTGGTAAGATCGTTTCATTTATACATATATGATAATGCAAGAAGACAGGGTCACAGTGTGACACATTTTATCTGTATAGAATCAAGGGTTAATATTCCCGAAATGGGGGTTATTTAACAGGGGGGGGGGGACTGATGCATTATATTTTTTATTGTGTTTTTATGCTGCGACATGTGTGAGATGAGGCTCTGTCAATGTGTAAATAGTCAGGTTTCCTTGGGAGAGATTGGTGCGGCCCTTTTTTTTGCCGCGTTTTTCTCCAGGGGCGGACCAGCATAGCACTCCATGTGACCGGTTGTGGCCTCTTCAACTTCCTCTTTGTTGACCGGCGGTTGCAGGAGAAAAGCATTTCCTCAGTGGGTCCGGGTCATAGGAGGTGGTGAGTGCCCCGGCCATTGGGGATATAAAGGTGCCATTTATTTTTTTATCTAATACGTAATAAAGGCGCATGCTATGGAGGACTCTGATATGTTAGAGGGTACTCCATCTTTATCCAAATCTAATACCTGTGTTGTGAGGAAGTTCCAGTAGATTCGCCTGCTCAACTATGTTCCACGTTCTTCGATAAGATTGCTATATATAAAAAGAATAAGATGTTTAGGACTACTGAGCCATCTACCTCTGAGGGTTCTTCGTGCCGCGAGGTGCGTTCCCTACATTCATCATCTCCGATAACACATGCAGCTCCCCCGGGCACTACTAATCGTCCTGAGGGAGGGGCCCTTAGGCCACTAGATTTTGCGGATCAGTTGCAAACGGCGGTCTTCGATGCCTTACCACGCCCTGCTAAGCAAAAGGTGAAACATCTATACGTCCCAGGGATCATCTACTCCGTTGGATGTCTCTGATGGAGTCACCCTCATCCGCGGATAATCTAACTCTTTGGAGGACTCTCCTTCTGGGTCGGAATCAGCGTCATCTAGGCCTCCGTCTGCGGAAGAACCAGATTATAAATTTTAAAATGGAGCAATTGCGTTTTCTGCTGAAAGAGGTGCTTTCTACGTTAGAGGTTCTGGAACCGAAACTCCCGGAGGAACCTTCGATTCCCAAACCAGATAGGGTTTACGAGGATAGGTTCCCGTGAAGATGCGTAATATTATTTAGAACGAAAGGGAGAAGTTTGGTTCGTCCTTCTCTCCCTCTTCTTTTTTTAAAAAGCTATTCGCTGTCCCGGAATCCCAGCTTGTGTTGTGGGGGGCCATCCCTAAGGTGGATGGTGGTATCTCTACGCTCGCTAAGTGTACAACTATCCCGCTCGAGGATAGTTCCTCGTTCAAGGAACCCATGGATAAATAATTAAAATCCATGTTGAGAAAGATGTTTCAACTCACAGGGATTTGTGTTTCAAAAGGCGGCGGTGGCGGTCGCTGTGGTGGCTGGAGCTTCTACCTATTGGTGTGACGCTCTATCAGATATGGTTGAGACTCCCCTCGAGGAGATACAGGAAAGAATTAAGGCCTTAAGGGTAGCAAATTATTTTATCTGTGATACAAATATGCAGATTATTCGCCTTCATGCCAAGACATCAGGGTTCTCTGTTCTAGCCCGTAGGGCTCTGTGGTTAAAGTCGTGGTCTGCTGACATGACTTCCAAGTCTAAATTACTATCCCTCCCTTTAGGATCCTTGGGTGCTGGAGGTCATCGCCCAGGGTTAAAGGATAGGGTTCAAGACTCATTCACCCAGGGGCAGATTCCTCATTTCAAACATATCATCAAGACCAGAGAAGAAAGACTTTTTAGAATGTGTTAAGGGATCTCTCCTCTCTCTCTGAGTAATCGTACCAGTACCTCTAGCAGAAAGAGGTCTGGGGTATTATTCAAACCTTTTCTTGGTTCCAAAGAAGGAGGCCATGTTTCTCCCGATTCTAGACCTAAAGTGCAACAAGTTTCTATCGGTCCCATCGTTCAAGATGGAGACGTTAAGCTCTATTCTGCCCCTAGTTTAAGAGGGACAGTTCATGACCACAATATATTTAGAGGATGCTTACACTTCAAGTTCCTAAGATTTGCCTTTCTGGACAAACACTTCCAGTTTGTAGCCCTGCCGTTTTTGGTCTGGCGACTGCCCCAAGAGTCTTTACGAAGGTTCTGGGAGCTCTGCTCGAGGTGGCGAGAGCCAGAGGTATTGCAGTAGCATGTTGTTTAGACGACATTCTGGTCTAGGCTGTGTCACACAGTCTCATGGAGGACCATTCAAGCACTCTCCTTCTTCTTCGATCTCATGGATGGAAGACAAATGTAGGAAAGTGCTCCTTGGTTTCCAGCAACAGAGTGGAATTTCTGGGCACGATCATAGATTGCATATCAATGAAAATATTTCTGACGTATCAGAGAAGTTGCAAGATTGGGTCCAGCCATCTATGGCCCGGTGCATGGAGGTGATTGGGCTCATGGTATCCAGAATAGATGTCATTCCATATGCCAGGTTCCATCTCAGACCTCTTCAATTATGCATGTTGAGACAATGGAACGGCGATCACTAAGGCCCCTTCTGGTGTTGTCACAATGCATCCGATTCCAGTCGGACAACATTACCTCAGTGGATAAGGTCAACCACGAGAACAAGAAGCTCCCTAGTAATGAGGGAAGTATCTCGGATTCTGGAATGGGCGAAGACCCACAACTGTTCTTTCTCATCGATCCACATTCCGGGTGTGGACAACGGGGAAGCAGATTTTCTCAGCAGACAATTTCATCCGGGGGAATTGTCTCTCCATCCCGAGGTGTTTGCGGAGATCTGCATCAGATGGGGGACGCTGGAGATAGATCTCATGGCATCCAATCTCAACTTCAAGCTACCCAGATACGGGTCACGGTCCAGGGATCCCAAGGTGGAGCTGATAGATGCCTTAGCAATGCCTTGGGAGTTCAACCCAGTCTAAATTTTTCCACCGTTACCACTTTTAGCTCAAGTAGTGACCCACATCAAGCAGGAGCAAGCCTCGGCTATTCTTATTGCTCCATTGTGGCCACGGAGGATATGGTTTGCGGATCTGGTGGGGATGTCATTGTCTCCTCCTTGGAGGTTGTCGCAGGGATCTGTTGATTCAGCGTCCTTTTCTGTATCAAAATCTCGATTCTATGAGGCTGTCTGCATGGAGATTGAATGCTTAGTCCTAGCCAAGAGAGGATTATCTGAAAGAGTGATTGATATGCTCATTCAAGCCAGAAAACCGGTCACTTGTTGCATCTATCATAAGGTGTTGAGGACCTACTTTTCCTGGTGGGAGGAACATGGATATCTCTGGCACAAGGTTAAGGTATCCAGGATTTTGTCCTTCCTCCAGGATGGGTTGGACAAGGGACTTGCTGCCAGTTCCCTAAAGGGATAGATTGCGGCTTTATTGGTACTGTTGCACAAGAAGCTGGTGGAGCTTCCTGATATTCAGTCCTTTGTTCAGGCTCTGTCTAGAATCAGACCTGTCTTTAGAAGTTCTGCTCCCCCTTGGAGCTTAAACTTGATACTTAAGGTTTTGCAGAGGGCTCCGTTTGAGTCTATGCACTCGCTTGACATTAAGATTCTGTCATGGAAGGTTCTATTCTTACTGGATATTGCATCGGCACACAGAGTCTCTCAGCTGGCAGCCTTGCAATGTGAGCCTCCTTACCTGTTTTTTCATGCCGATAAGGCTGTTCTTCGCACTGGTTTGGGATTTCTTCCCAAGGTGGTGTCAAGTCGTAACATTAATCAGGAAATTGTAGTTTATTCCTTGTGTCCTAACCCTTCTTCTTCTTCTTCTTCTTCAAAGGAAAGGTTGCTTCATAATTTGGATGTGGTTCTAGCCTTGAAGTTCTATCTTCAGGCCACAAAAGAATTCAGAAAGACGTCATCCTTATTTGTTCTGTATTCGGGGAAGCGTAGGGGGCAGAGTGCCTCTTCTTTTGAGGAGCTTGATTCACTTGGCCTATGAGACAGTGGGATATAAGCCTCCTTAGAGGATTACGGCTCACTCAACTAGGGCTGTGGCCTCTTTTTGAGCCTTTAAAAATGAGGCCTCTATGGAGCAGATTTGTAAGGCGGCTACTTGGTCCTCCTTACATACTTTTACTAAATTCTACAAATTTGATATTTTCGCTTCTGCCGAGGTAGTTTTTGGGAGAAAGGTTTTGCAGGCTGTGGTGCCCTCAGTATAGGGTCCACCTCCTTTTACCCTCCCGTTTTTTTCATTCAGTGTACTCTAAAGCTTGGGTATTTGTTTCCCACAAGTAATGAATGAAACCGTGGACTCTCCTCCCACAGATGGAAATAAAATTATCAGGTAAGCATAATTTATGTTTTTTACAACTTTCAAATTTATTTTTATCATCAAATCTGCTTTGTTCTCTTGGTATTCTTTGTTGAAAGCTAAACCTAGATAGGCACATATGCTAATTTCTTGCCTCTTATGTTTTATCTATTAGTGCATTTTATAACTTTTTACAGCAAGACACTGCTAGTTCATGTGTGCTATTTAGATAATGTGCTCACTCCTGTGGAGTATTGAGTTAGCACTGATTGGGTAAATTACAAGTCTGTCAAAAGATCTGAGATATGGGGGCAGTCTGCAGAGACTTAGTTACAAGGTAATCATAGAGGTAAAAAGTATATTAATATAATTGAGATAAGGAGCAGTTTGCAGAGGCTTGGATACAAGGTAATCACAGAGGTAAAAAGTATATTAATATAACTGAGATAAGGTAGAAGTCTGCAGAGGCTTAGATACAAGGTAATCACAGAGGTAAAAAGTATATTAATATAACTGAGATAAGGGGGCAGTCTGCAGAGGCTTAAATACAAGGTAATCACAGAGGTAAAAAGTATATTAATATAACTGAGATAAGGTAGAAGTCTGCAGAGGCTTAGATACAAGGTAATCACAGAGGTAAAAAGTATATTAATATAACTGAGATAAGGGGGCAGTCTGCAGAGGCTTAAATACAAGGGAATCACAGAGGTAAAAAGTATATTAATATAACTGAGATAAGGAGCAGTCTGCAGAGGCTTAGATACAAGGTAATCACAGAGGTAAAAAGTATATTAATATAACTGAGATAAGGTAGAAGTCTGCAGAGGCTTAGATACAAGGTAATCACAGAGGTAAAAAGTATATTAATATAACTGAGATAAGGTAGCAGTCTGCAGAGGCTTAGATACAAAGTAATCACAGAGGTAAAAAGTATATTAATATAACTGAGATAAGGAGCAGTCTGCAGAGGCTTAGATACAAGGTAATCACAGAGATAAAAAGTATATTAATATAACTGAGATAAGGTAGCAGTCTGCAGAGGCTTAGATACAAGGTAATCACAGAGGTAAAAGGTATATTAATATAACTGAGATAAGGTAGCAGTCTGCAGAGGCTTAGATACAAGGTAATTACAGAGGTAAAAAGTATATTGATATAACTGAGATAAGGAGCAGTCTGCAGAGGCTTAGATACAAGGTAATTACAGAGGTAAAAAGTATATTAATATAACTTAGATAAGGGGCAGTCTGCAGAGGCTTAGATACAAGGTAATCACAGAGGTAAAAAGTATATTAATATAACTGAGATAAGTAGCAGTCTGCAGAGGCTTAGATACAAGGTAATCACAGAGGTAAAAAGTATATTAATATAACTGAGATAAGGTAGCAGTCTGCAGAGGCTTAGATACAAGGTAATCACAGAGGTAAAAAGTATATTAATATAACTGAGATAAGGAGCAGTCTGCAGAGGCTTAGATACAAGGTAATCACAGAGGTAAAAAGTATATTAATATAACTGAGATAAGGGGCAGTCTGCAGAGGCTTACATACAAGGTAATCACAGAGGTGAAAAGTATATTAATATAACTGAGATAAGGAGCAGTCTGCAGAGGCTTAGCTACAAGGTAATCACAGAGGTAAAAAGTATATTAATATAACTGAGATAAGGGGCAGTCTGCAGAGGCTTAGCTACAAGGTAATCACAGAGGTAAAAAGTATATTAATATAACTGAGATAAGGGGGCAGTCTGCAGAGGCTTAGATACAAGGTAATCACAGTGGTAAAAAGTATATTAATATAACTGAGATAAGGATCAGTCTGCAGAGGCTTAGATACAAGGTAATCACAGAGGTAAAAAGTATATTAACCCCTTAATGACCACAATGTACCCTGTATGTCACTGGTCGTTAAGGGATTTTTCAGGACATAATAGCACAAGTCTAGCAAGAACACACTATTAATGCCCTCCCTCCAGCAGGCTTTGTGGAATAGAGCAGTCTCAACGCTGGTGGCAAGACCGCGCTATAAAACAATCACGTGCCAAAAAAAGGCCAGCGACATACAGGGTACGTCGCTGGTCCTTAAGGGGTTAATATAACTGAGATAAGGTAGCAGTCTGCAGAGGCTTAGATACAAGGTAATCACAGAGGTAAAAAGTATATTAATATAACTGAGATAAGGTAGCAGTCTGCAGAGGCTTAGATACAAGGTAATCACAGAGGTAAAAAGTATATTAATATAACTGAGATAAGGTGCAGTCTGCAGAGGCTTAGATACAAGGTAATCACAGAGGTAAAAAGTGTATTAATATAACAGTGTTGGTTATGCAAAACTGGGGAATGGTAAATAAAGGGATTATCTATCTTTTTTAAAATATAAAAATTCTGGAGTAGACTGTCCCTTTAAGCACAGATTTAAGTGCTTTTTCTATATGGTTACAACAGATCATACTTTGGCCGTGTTTTCATTCCTGTGGTAAAGTTTGGAAACTGCTGGTGTCAAAAATTCTCCATAGACTTTAATGGCGATAAAAAAATGTTATCACTTAGTTTTCACAATTTACCACCTCAATGGTATTTAGGTCTTTGTGTTTTACAGCTGACAAAGCCCTTTATGACAATAACATTAGTTTGTATAAATGTATATACAGGGGCAGACTGAGACCAACCAAGGCCCCTGGCAAAAAGTGTGACAGCCCCCCCCCCCACCCACCCCCTTTTTGCTCCACCTACCTACCTCCTCTGCCCCTCCCACCTCATGTGCCCCTCCCCCACCATGTTTTTAATTGTCATATAAAGAAACAAGCCTGCTTTTTAACAAAAGATACAAAGAGAATGAAGACAATGATAATAAAAGTAAAATTAGAAAGTTATTTAAAATGTCATGCTCTATTTTTATCTTGAAAGAAAAAAGTTGGGTTTCCTATCCCTCAAGGTTTTTTTTTTTTAGAAGACAGAACCATCAGAACTAACAAGATTGATTTAAGTGCTATCATTGGAGGAAACAAATTGCATAAAATGAATCCATCATTTCCCAGGGTTCAGATAAATACCTAGAGCCCAAATTAGGGGATCCATCCGATAAAAATCGTCGCCCGCAAAAGCCGGCGACGCCAATATTTGCGCGGGTTTGGTATCACATATACGGCGTAACCTAGAAGTTACGCGCGTATATTTCTGCCGTCGCACGTAGTTTTTTGGGCTATAGGCAGGTATACCAAACCCGCGCAGTTTGGTATCCAATATGCAGCGTAAGGACTTACGTGGCGAAAATGGAGAAAACTTACTCCATTTTCACCTCGCCACAAAAAGCAGCCGTAAGAAGCCTTACACTGACTATTGGAGCCCCGTAACTTCCTAAACTGGCTGCTAAAATAAACCTAACACCTAACGCATGCGCAATGTCTATCTACCTGTCAACCGCGATCCCCCCCCCCCGAAATCCCTAATAAAGTTATTAACCCCTAAACCGCCGCTCCCGGACCCCGCCGCCATCTACATAAACTAACCCCCTACTGTGAGCCCCTAAAACCGCCGCCATCTACCTTATCTATCCCCTAATTAGAACCCCTTACACCACTGTCATCTACCTTATCTATCCCCTAATCTGACCCCTTACACCGCCGCCACCTATATAAAAATTATTAACCCCTAATCTAATCCCCCTATACCGCCGCCAGCTATATTAATATTATTAACCCCTAATGTAAGCCACTTACACCGCCGCCATCTCTATTAAAATGATTAATCCCTTATTTAATCTACCTACCCCGCCGCCAGCTATATTATCTATATTAACCCTAAGTATATTATAGTTAATATAGGTATTACATTATATATATTAACTATATTAACCCTATATACTATTAACTATATTAACTCTATCTAACCCTAACACCCCTAACTAAATTTATATTAAATTAATCTAATTCATTTATAAACTAAAATATTCCTATTTAAATCTAAATACTTACCTATAAAATAAACCCTAAGATAGCTACAATATAATTAATAATTACATTGTAGCTATGTTAGGGTTAATATTTATTTTACAGGTAAATTGTTAATTATTTTAACTAGGTATAATAGCTATGAAATAGTTATTAACTATTTAATATCTACCTAGTTAAAATAATTACCCAATTACCTGTAAAATAAATCCTAACCTAAGTTACAAATACACCTACACTATCAATAAATTAAATAAACTACAAACATCTATCTAAAAATACAATTAAATTAACTAAACTACAAAAAAAAAAACACTAAATTACAAAAAATAAAAAAAAGATTACAAGATTTTTAAGCTAATTACACCTATTCTAAGCCCCCTAATAAAATAATAAACCCCCAAAATAAAAAAAATTCCCTGCCCTATTCTAAATTAAACAAATTTCAAAGCTCTTTACCTTACCAGCCCTTAAAAGGGCCTTTTGTGGGGCATGCCCCAAAGAATTCAGCTCTTTTGCATACAAATACAATACCCCCCCCCATTACAACCCACCACCCACATACCCCTATTCTAAAACCACCCAAACCCCCCTTAAAAAAGCCTAACACTACCCCCCTGAAGATCTCCCTACCTTGTCTTCACCACACCGGGCCGAACTCCTGATCCGATCCCTGCGATGTCTTCCTCCAAGCGGCAGCAAAGTCTTCATTCTTCCGGCGGCATCTTCAATCTTCTTTCTTCGCTCCGCCGCCGCGGAGCATCCATCCCGGCCGACTGCTGAACTATGAATGAGGTACCTTTAAATGACGTCATCCAAGATGGCGTCCGCCGAATTCCGATTGGCTGATAGGATTCTATCAGCCAATCGGAATTAAGTTAGAAAAATCTGATTGGCTGATTGAATCAGCCAATCAGATTCAAGTTCAATCCAATTGGCTGATCCAATCAGCCAATCAGATTGAGCTCGCATTCTATTGGCTGATCGGAACAGCCAATAGAATGCGAGCTCAATCTGATTGGCTGGGAGGAAGAAATCGCCCGGATCGGATCAGGAGTTCGGCCCGGTGTGGTGAAGACAAGGTAGGGAGATCTTCAGGGGCGTAGTGTTAGGCTTTTTTAAGGGGGGTTTGGGTGGTTTTAGAATAGGGGTATGTGGGTGGTGGGTTGTAATGGGGGGGGGGTATTGTATTTGTATGCAAAAGAGCTGAATTCTTTGGGGCATGCCCCACAAAAGGCCCTTTTAAGGGCTGGTAAGGTAAAGAGCTTTGAAATTTGTTTAATTTAGAATAGGGCAGGGAATTTTTTTTATTTTGGGGGTTTATTATTTTATTAGGGGGCTTAGAATAGGTGTAATTAGCTTAAAAATCTTGTAATCTTTTTTTTATTTTTTGTAATTTAGTGTTTTTTTTTTTTTTGTAGTTTAGTTAATTTAATTGTATTTTTAGATAGATGTTTGTAGTTTATTTAATTTATTGATAGTGTAGGTGTATTTGTAACTTAGGTTAGGATTTATTTTACAGGTAATTGGGTAATTATTTTAACTAGGTAGATATTAAATAGTTAATAACTATTTAATAGCTATTATACCTAGTTAAAATAATTAACAATTTACCTGTAAAATAAATATTAACCTTAACATAGCTACAATGTAATTATTAATTATATTGTAGCTATCTTAGGGTTTATTTTATAGGTAAATATTTAGATTTAAATAGGAATATTTTAGTTTATAAATGAATTAGATTAATTTAATATAAATTTAGTTAGGGTTAGATAGAGTTAATATAGTTAATATAAATACTATAGTAACTATATTAACTATATTAACCCTAATATAATTAGGGTTAATATAGTTAATATATATAATGTAATACCTATATTAACTATAATATACTTAGGGTTAATATAGATAATATAGCTGGCGGCGGGGTAGGTAGATTAAATTAGGGGTTAATCATTTTAATAGAGATGGCGGCGGTGTAAGGGGCTTACATTAGGGGTTAATAATTTTAATATAGATGGCGGCGGTGTTAGGGGCTCACTTTAGGGGGTTATGGATATAATATAGCTGGCGGCGGGGTACGGGAGCGGCGGTTTAGGGGTTAATAACTTTATTAGGTTGCGGCGGGGTACGGGAGCGGCGGTTTAGGGGTTAATAGCTTTTTTATTGTTAGGCTAGTGAGGGGGGATAGCGGATAGAGGGTTAGACGTGTCGGGCTATGTTAGGGAGGCGTGTTAGACGGTGCGGGTGTTTTAGACTTTAGTCAGGTTTTATAGGCGCCGGCAGTTTCTAACGTGCCGCAAGTCACTGGCGACGCCAGAAATTTGTACTTGCGCAGATTTCTGGACATCGCTGATTTGTCAGACTTACGGCACGTTAGCATCTGACGGCGACTTATATGGGATAGCTCGAGTTGCGAGCTGAAACTGCGGGCGACGCCGGTTCCCTCGCTTGCGCCGCAAACTGCGATCTATATCGGATCGCGCCCAAGCATTTTACTCTGACACAGAAAATATAAATTCAATTCCAGTGACCATAAAGATTAGAGCGGTCATTCCCTGAAGATTTACATTCTGAGCTCCCCAGCAGCACAGAAACCCTATAGATGAGCATTCAAATAAATGTGTTATTCACCCTAATTTCACATAGATGATCCCAAAAAAGAGAAATACATAGAAAATCCACCTGTGAGAGCCCATGTGCATGGTCTAGGGAATAATTAGATCCATACAATTGAGAAATCGCTGGCCTGTACTTTTTAGTTTCCGTCACTGCCTGAATCAATATATAATATATTTTATATGTAATCTGCTTGAGTTAACCCAGGTGTAGCGCCTACTGAGTAGTGTTAAGTGCACCTAGTGATGCACTGAAGTATAAGCGGCTGGTGTAGTATCATTAAAGTTACCTGAAACACAAACATTTTTCATTCATGATTTAGGTAGAAGATACTACACACTACTGGTTTCTAACTGAACAGATGGGGTGAGCCAATGACAATTGGTATGTGTGTGTGTGTGTGTGTGTATATATATATATATATATATATATATATATATATATATATATATATATATATATATAGCCACCTTTCAGCAGCTAGAACCTAGGATAACAAGAGAAGGAAGCAAATTAAATAATAGAAGTAAATTGGAAAGTTGTTTGAAATGATATGTAAAATACAAAGGTACCGGCAGCGCAGCAGTAGAATTCAAAAATGATTTATTCATACACAGGACAAAAAAGTGCAAACATGGAACAATTTCTGATGCGTTTCGCATATACAACGTAACAAAAATCAATAGTGAAAAGAATATATGTGATGTTAAAAACATATAATATATGTCTCAGTCCTATTAACCCATCACTACATATACAAATACTGACTAAGAAAAAACTATCCTCAAACATTTAAGTTATAACTTATTCAATAATATAAATATTCAGAGTATTATATTACCACAAAACCCCCTCTTATTCATTGCTGACATTTATCAGTTCATGTTAGGGGGGTCGAAAACAATTGTCAGCCCCGATGCATCGCGATGCAGCCTTGAACGATGCTGCATTGATGCATTGAGGATTCAAATCGATTTGGGTTATCAGTGACGTCATATAAGCCAAATATAATTGCCCATATATTAGGTTGTGCAGATTCCGTCCCTAAGCGCCGAATGGAAAGCTGTGCGCTTGTGCTTAGCCCATGGACCTTGTTACCAAAGCAACAGAACACCCTCCCTCTCTAGTCATAGAGATGAGATGGAAAGGCAGTCTAGCAGTTTTTTTTAGCTCTATGATCATTGTTTGTAGCTACGTCCGTGGGCGGTAGTTACTCTGTGCATGGCGGGAAGGCGGGAGTCTGGGGCAAGTGGCGGCAGCACTATGCAGAACAAGAAGAAATCCCAAGTGAAGGTATGGCGTCTGGTGGGATTACTGTTGGTCACCTAGGGTGTTGTGCAGGATAATTAATCCATTAACTGCTAAAAGTGTCTGGATTCATTTAGCAGATAAAGGGTTAACATACACAAATAAAAAGGAATTGCGTATTCTGAAATGTTAAATTTGAGAGTGTTTCATTAGCTCAAGAGACAGTTCAGCTAAAGCAGGCACAGACAACCATATATTGGAGTGCCTGGTATTCTGCATTGCGATATGCCTGAAGTGACACCTGGTATAATACACCAGTGTTCTTTTATGAACACAACACCCTGAATTATACACTAATATGTGCCCTTGTAAGTGTAGTACCTTGTATAATACACCCCTATGTGCCCTTGTAAGATTAGTACCTTGTATAATACACCCCTATGTGCTCTTGTAAGATTAGTACCTTGTATAATACACCCCTATGTGCCCTTGTAAGATTAGTACCTTGTATAATACACCCCTATGTGCCCTTGTAAGATTAGTACCTTGTATAATACACCCCTATGTGCCCTTGTAAGATTAGTACCTTGTATAATACACCCCTATGTGCCCTTGTAAGATTAGTACCTTGTATAATACACCCCTATGTGCCCTTGTAAGATTAATACCTTGTATAATACACCCCTTTGTGCCCTTGTAAGATTAGTACCTTGTATAATACACCCCTATGTGCCCTTGTAAGATTAGTACCTTGTATAATACACCCCTATGTGCCCTTGTAAGCTTAGTACCTTGTATAATACACCCCTATGTGCCCATGTAAGCTTAGTACCTTGTATAATACACCCCTATGTGCCCTTGTAAGCTTAGAACCTTGTATAATACACCCCTATGTGCCCTTGTAAGATTAGTACCTTGTATAATACACCCCTATGTGCCCTTGTAAGCTTAGTACCTTGTATAATACACCCCTATGTGCCCTTGTAAGATTAGTACCTTGTATAATACACCCCTATGTGCCCTTGTATTATACAAGGCATTTAATTTACAAGGTAACTTAGTGGTATATTATACAGGGTACTAATCTTACAAGGACACATAGGGGTGTATTATACAGGGCACTAAGCTTACAAGGGTGCATATTTTTGTATTATACAGCGTACTAAGTTTGCAAGTGCACATAGAGATGTATTATACAAGGCATTTAACTTACAAGGTAACTTAGTGGTGTATACAGGGTACTAATATTACATCTGTATGTGCCCTTGCAAGCTTAGTACAATACAAAAATATGCACCCTTGTAAACTTAGTGTCCTGTATACTACACCAGTTTGTGCCCTTGTGAATGCAGCACCCTGTAAAATTCACCACTGTATACCCTAGTAAGATTAGTACTCTGTATAATACAAGCTTAATACACTGTATAATGAAACAATATGCACCCTTGTAAGCTTAGTGCCCTGTCTAGTGTGTATGTGTGTGTGTATATATATATATATATATATATATATATACAGGTGGCCCTCATTTTACAATGGTTCAATTTACACCGTTTCAGAATAACAACCTTTTTTTCCACTCATGTGACTGCTATTGAAAAGCATTAAGAAGCAGTGAATTTATTAAAATAGCCAGTAGGTGTAGCTGTCCGCTTGTGTTGCAGCAAAGCCAAGCAAGCTGAAATTAATCAGTTTAACCAGACCCGGGCTATCGAGCAAATTTCAAAGGAACATGATCTTCCTGTCTATAAATCAGTCCAGATTGGAATGCATAGAAATAACTGTTTGCAGAAAAATGCAAGTGAAGTCTGTTTTGTGTGATTATTTTGTTAGGTTTATAATGCTGTTTAGCAAATGTTTTTGTTCATTTAACTTAGTTTAATTATATATTCTGTGTTGTGTGATTATTTTATTAGGTTTATAATGCTCTTTAGCAAATGTTTTTGTTCATTTAACTTAGTTTACAGGGAGTGCAGAATTATTAGGCAAGTTGTATTTTTGAGGATTAATTTTATTATTGAACAACAACCATGTTCTCAATGAACCCAAAAAACTCATTAATATCAAAGCTGAATATTTTTGGAAGTAGTTTTTAGTTTGTTTTTAGTTTGTTTTTAGTTTTAGCTATTTTAGGGGGATATCTGTGTGTGCAGGTGACTATTACTGTGCATAATTATTAGGCAACTTAACAAAAAAAACAAATATATACCCATTTCAATTATTTATTTTTACCAGTGAAACCAATATAACATCTCAACATTCACAAATATACATTTCTGACATTCAAAAACAAAACAAAAACAAATCAGTGACCAATATAGCCACCTTTCTTTGCAAGGACACTCAAAAGCCTGCCATCCATGGATTCTGTCAGTGTTTTGATCTGTTCACCATCAACATTGCGTGCAGCAGCAACCACAGCCTCCCAGACACTGTTCAGAGAGGTGTACTGTTTTCCCTCCTTGTAAATCTCACATTTGATGATGGACCACAGGTTCTCAATGGGGTTCAGATCAGGTGAACAAGGAGGCCATGTCATTAGATTTTCTTCTTTTATACCCTTTCTTGCCAGCCACGCTGTGGAGTACTTGGACGCGTGTGATGGAGCATTGTCCTGCATGAAAATCATGTTTTTCTTGAAGGATGCAGACTTCTTCCTGTATCACTGCTTGAAGAAGGTGTCTTCCAGAAACTGGCAGTAGGACTGGGAGTTGAGCTTGACTCCATCCTCAACCCAAAAAGGCCCCACAAGCTCATCTTTGATGATACCATCCCAAACCAGTACTCCACCTCCACCTTGCTGGCGTCTGAGTCGGACTGGAGCTCTCTGCCCTTTACCAATCCAGCCACGGGCCCATCCATCTGGCCCATCAAGACTCACTCTCATTTCATCAGTCCATAAAACCTTAGAAAAATCAGTCTTGAGATATTTCTTGGCCCAGTCTTGACGTTTCAGCTTGTGTGTCTTGTTCAGTGGTGGTCGTCATTCAGCCTTTCTTACCTTGGCCATGTCTCTGAGTATTGCACACCTTGTGCTTTTGGGCACTCCAGTGATGTTGCAGCTCTGAAATATGGCCAAACTGGTGGCAAGTGGCATCTTGGCAGCTGCACGCTTGACTTTTCTCAGTTCATGGGCAGTTATTTTGCGCCTTGGTTTTTCCACACGCTTCTTGCAACCCTGTTACCTATTTTGAATGAAACGCTTGATTGTTCGATGATCACGCTTCAGAAGCTTTGCAATTTTAAGAGTGCTGCATCCCAGCGCAAGATATCTCACTATTTTTGACTTTTCTGAGCCTGTCAAGTCCTTCTTTTGACCCATTTTGCCAAAGGAAAGGAAGTTGCCTAATAATTATGCACACCTGATATAGGGTGTTGATGTCATTAGACCACACCCCTTCTCATTACAGAGATGCACATCACATAATATGCTTAATTGGTAGTAGGCTTTCGAGCCTATACAGCTTGGAGTAAGACAACATGCATAAAGAGGATGATGTGGTCAAAATACTAATTTGCCTAATAATTCTGCACTCCCTGTAATTATATATTCTGTGTTGTGTGATTATTTTATTAGGTTTATAATGCTGTTTAGCATTCAAAGTCTTTATTTCAAAGCTTTAAAAATAATGTATTAGGTGTTACTTATGACAATTTTGAGAGGGGCCTGGAACCTATCTCCCTCACTTCCCATTGACTTACATTATAAACTGGGTTTCAATTTACAACGGTTTCGATTTACAGCCATTCGTTCTGGAACCTAACCCCGGCGTAAACTGAGGGCTACATATATATATAGTAGGGTGAGGGTTTTTGGTAGTTGCGCCACAACAAGAGTGTAGTAGTTAAATACCCTTAGAGGATGTCCAGTGCCTGCTGCTATTAGTGTTGTCTGATTCCTCCTGAGTCAGACTAGAATTGTGAGATTTGTGATAGAGAGTATTTTTTCTAATAGCGCTTGCAGAAGATGTTCCTCATAGGTAAGAAATTGGAGAGAGGAAAACAAAAATGGGAAATTTTTCCCAGATGAATATGGGTAATGAAAGGTAATTAAAGACAATAATAAATGCTCACCTGTTAGATCACAGGGACCAGCAATCAACGACGAATGGAAATGGATGGTGTGTATAAACACCAAAATTCAAGGATAGGACACAAAAACAAATAAATATGTGCCCCAAAGGGATGTCAATATGTATATTGATATCTCCTAATAATGAACCGGAGACTGCTTGTGGGAACCTCTAGTTCTTACCACACTGTATTTGTGGACAGAGGGTAAAGAGGAAAGAAGTTCCTATTTATTATAAGCTGATACACAAAAAACATAACATTTTGAAAAATATTAATATATATGCGTGAATAATTAAAAACAATGGTAATTTATTAATAGACTATTAAAAACGAAATACTTTTTAAAAAATATATATATATATATGTGACAGGTTTAAAAAATGGGGAAGAGTATGAAAACAGGATAAAAAAAAAAAAAAAAAGGGGTTAAATACATAAACCGTTAAAAGGAAACAATGTGGTAAAATAGCCACGGTGCGAGTAAGGTGCCGACAAATGGCAGAAATAACTTACTATGAAAATAACAAAAATGCTGCTGCTGCTGGAGTAAGCCCTATGTGGGGTTCCAAAAGTATCTGAAAAACGATCGTTTAGGAGAGAAATAGAGACCACCAACGCTGCCCGGTGCAGCTCGGTCTCTGTTGGTAATTCGGAATTCCGGAAGTGACGTCACGAACGTGCGTCACGTGCCTTACGCGTTTCGTGAGCGTATCAGCTCACTTCATCAGAGGCTAGTGAATCTAGTCACATCCTGGGTACTATTATATAGCCTTAAGCTATTAAGAGCAAGAAAGGGGTGTGTGTAAATAGGTCTATTAGATCCGATGTATATTTTGAGTATATACGCTGTAATCGGATGTCAAAAAAAACGAAGGCATAAAAACGAGAAGGGAATAAAAAATATACAATATAATATATAGATTAAAAAGGGTTTATAATGCAAACGGTGGACAATCAGTGGTTTTGAAAATGAGGATGTTTGGAAAAATTTGGTTAAAATATTGGTTAAAATATATTGGTTAAAATATTTAGTTATATATGCATATTAAATATACATATTTATTAAAACTGTGTGGTGTGAAATATAGATATAAAAAATATATAAAATATAAAAAATATATATATAAAAATATATATATAGGTAAGCTAAAATATTATTAGCTTAAAAAATATGTAGGGATATGTATATATATGTTTATACATTTTTAATAAAAATAGTGGTAAAAATAGTGTTAAAATCCTTAATAGATTTTATATTCATTAATTGTTGTTTTAAAGGAAGGCTGCCAGATCTATATCAGTATTTAGGCCATATGGTTTCCTGGTTTTTAATTTGTGAATCCAGTATGTTTCTCTCTTTCTTAACTGGAGTGTCCTATTTTCTCCTACTCTATATGGGATATGTTCAATGGCTTTAACCTTTAGCCCATCCACACTTTTTTTGTGGAATTCCTCGAAGTGAGTACCAATGCCATATTCTGGTTTCTCACTGGTGATGTTCTTCGTGTGTTCTAAGAATCTAGTCTTCAGTGTTCTTTTCGTTCTACCTATATATATTTTATTACAGCTGCAGGTTAATTGGTAGACAACAAATGTGGATTTGCAGTTCATCAAACTCCTTATTTCAAATTTGTTTATTTCATCAATATCCGTGATCCATTTGTTTTCTTCCTTGTTTTTACTAATGTGTTTACAACACACACAATTCTTCCGATTGCATTTATAAAAACCACTAGTTTTAGTTTCTAACCAATTTCCCTTAGTTGATGCTTTTTTGGACTTTAGTTTAGTGGGAGCTAGTATGTTTTTAAGGTTCGTGTTTTTCTTATATGTAATTTTCGGTTTCTCCGGTAATGATTCCTTTAGGAGGGGGTCCTTCATAAGTAAGTGCCAGTGTTTATTCAATATTTTTTCAATGTTTTTGGCTCCACTGTTGTAGGTGGTAATAAATCTGGGACATGTTGTATAATCCATATCTGTATTATTTTTATTTTCTGTTTTTTCCGTTTTTTTCGGATTGAGTAGATTATCTCTATCTATTTTACTTACTCTCTCATATGCTTGATCTACTGTTTTTCTATTGTATTTCTTGTTGTAGAATTTTTGTTTAAGAACACCTGCTGTTTCTTCAAAATCCTGATTTCTAGAGCAGTTTCTTTTTATTCGTTGGAACTGGCCGAATGGAATATTACTGATCCATTTATTATGATGGTTGCTTGTGGCGTGCAGGTAGCCATTTGTGTCAGTTTCTTTTGTATAGATTTTTGTTTCAATCTGTTCATTTTCGATGAATATAGTGATGTCCAGAAAGTTTATTTCCTTCTTACTCCATGTATTAGTGAATTTCAGATTCCAATTATTATTATTGATGTATTTGACAAATTCCTCAAAATGCTTTTCATCTCCGTTCCAGATGATTATAATGTCATCAATGAACCTTTTCCATGTGATTATATTTTCCAAAAATGTATTGTTTTTCCATACGTGTTGGTTCTCAAAAGCTCCCATGTACATATTGGCAAAGCTGGGCGCAAATTTGGTGCCCATTGCTGTGCCAAATTTCTGGAGGAAGATTTTATTTTCAAATGTGAAATAATTTTTGGTGAGAATGAAGTTGATTGCTTCCCCAATGAAGGAAATTTGTTCTTTTTTGATGTTGGTATTTGATGTAAGAATTTGGTTCACTGCATTTATGCCTTTACTGTGTGGTATTGATGTATACAATGCTGTTACATCCAGTGTTGCTAATGCGTAATTGTTATCCCAGCGTAAGTCTTTTAATATTGTAAGTAGGTGTGGAGTGTCCCTTAGGTATGACTTGATTGTTGGTACCACGGGTTGTAGGAAATGGTCCACATATTCTGATAAATTGCTTGTTAAACTGTTTATACCTGAAATGATTGGACGTCCTGGAGGGTTTTTAGTGTCCTTGTGCACTTTTGGTAAGTGGTAAAATACTGCGGTTTTTATCATGTCCGTTGATAAGAATTTATATTCATCCTCATCCAAGATTTTTTCTTTCTTTGCATTTCTTAGTAATTGGGCATATTCATCTGTGAATTGACCAGTGGGGTCTTTTGGTAGTACTTCATAGGTCTCTGTGTCTGACAGTATTCTGTTGGCTTCACTTATATAGTCACCTTTGTTTTGTATTACTATAGAACCGCCTTTGTCAGCCTCTCTGAATACTAGTGTTTCATTTTTACTTAGGTTCTGTAGGATTTTTTCTTCCTTGTTTGTCAGGTTTTTATTGTATTTTATATATATAGTTTGTATGTGTGTGTATATATATATATATATATATATATATATATATATATATATATATATATATATATATATATATATATATATATATATATATATATATAATAGAACAAGTTCATGAAAATCATGGGCAGTAATTGTGATGCATCGCAGAATTGAATCGAATCGTTGACAGGATAATCATAATCGAATCGTGAGACCAGTGAAGATGCACACCCCTAGTTCATGTTATTTTAAAGATGCTGACTGGTAATGAACATGAAGATTAAATTATCAGTATTATGCTAAGCTGACCAACTGTATCTTCTTTTAAACAAAGATATTCAATGTAGACCATCAATCCTTAATATTAGGCTAAATTCATAATGATATATGTAAAATCACACTGTAATGACTAGGTCCAATTAATATCATTAGCCTAGTTTTTAAATGAAATAGCTAATATCCCATTATAAATTGAGTCCATTAGGTATTCTGGTCTAATATTTTATATTTATTCCCTCCTCTGAATGGAATCCTTGCTATGTCAATGATTTTTACCTTAAAGTCACCTATGTTAGTGAAGTGTGTGAGATTAAAGTGTCTAGCTACCGTAGAGTCTTAGCAGTAATTTTTCACATCATTGACATGTTCTCTTATCCTTACATTGACCTCTCTTGTGGTTTTTCCAACATATTGAATATGACAAAGATTACATTCAAGTAAATATGCCGCTAATGTACTCTTACAATTATCATAGAAATCATTATCATATAATGTATTATCAAATCAAGACCTAAAGGTATTAGTTACTTCCATCATGCTGCAAGTGAGGCATGTTCTGACGCCAACATTTAAAATTGCCTCTTTTTCTTAACCAATGATCTCCTCTGTTTCCCAATTTGCTAGTTACCAAACTGGGAGCTAGCTGAGAAGCCAAAGTTAATGGTTTCTTAGACACAAACTATTTGAGCTATTTGATTTTGCAAAATATGATCACCCCCAAGTATTGGCAGATTTATTTTCAGAATTTTTACAATTTCAAAAAACTGATTAGTATATTCAGTTGTAAAAACTATACTATCGTCAAATGAACTAAAATCATTTTTTTTCAACATTTTTCATACCTGAAATTTTGCCTACTTCTAATTTAGTTTTTTCCAATTTATTTGGATCATAGCCTCTAGCAGTTAATCTTATAGTAAATTCATCTGCTTGTTGTGAGTATATCAGATCATCATTGGTATTCCACCTTTATCTGATATATTGGCCTCTTGGAATAGCACGGATCAAGTGAGGTGGATGACTAGACTTGCGGAACATCTTTGATATTATCCTCTCATTTCCCACGTCACCTTCCAATGTTATATCCAAGAAGTCAATCTTTGTTTTGTTAGATACTGCCACAAATGTCAAACACATTTCATTATCATTCAAAAATGCCAGAAAACACTCAAAACTATCTTCATCAAGTGGCTCATCAATGATCATAATAAGATCATCGATAAATCTCTTATAGTAGAGAACTTTGTCTGTATGAGCCTTGTACTCACTATTATACAAATACTTAATTTCCCAAAAACCCACATACAAGTTTGCAAAACATGGGGCGAATTTTGGTTCCACAGCATTGAAGATAAAACTTGTCATCAAATGTTAGGAAATTATGGGTGAGTACAAATTCCAAAAATGAACAAATCTACATCTTTACATTGTCCTCCTATGCAGTGAACTTGTCCAAAAAAATATTTAACAGCTCTAATTCGCAACGTATGTGGTATCGAAGTATAGAGAGAGGCTATGGGGCCTATCTATCAAGCTCCGAAAGGAGCTTGACAGCCCGTGTTTCATAAAGACAGCTGCTCCATAACCCTGTCCGCCTGCTCTGAGCAGGCAGACAGGAATCGCCACAATTCAACCCGATCGGGTTGATTGACACCTCCCTGCTGGCGGCCGCGAGTCTGCAGGGGGCAGCGTTGCACCAGCAGCACTTGTGAGCTGCTGGTGCAATGCTGAATACGGAGAGTGTATTGCTCTCCGCATTCAGCAAGGTCTTGCGGACCTGATCCGCACTGTCGGATCAGGTCCACAAGACCTTTGTTAAATAGGGGCCTAAGTCTACTACTACCCAAGAAAAATTATTCTTCCACTTGTGTTCTTTTAGACTTTCAAGGAGATTTGATGAATCCCTTAAATAACTGAATAACCCTTTTACTATTGGCTGAAGGATGGAATCCAACCACTCGGATAGGGGTTCAAGAAGAGAACCAATACCCGAAACAATGGGCCTACCTGGTGGTCGAATAGGATCCTTGTGTACCTTCAGCAAATAGTGAAATACAGGTACAATAGGGAACTCGGGAATAAGAAACGCCACATCTTCCTGTTTAAATACTCCTAAAAATATACCATCATCAATCAAAGACTATAATTGTTTCTTAAAAAACAAAGTTGGATTTCCACTAACCAACTTATAGGTAGTGGAATCACTCAATTGCCGCAATGCCTCCTCAAAATAGTCCTTATTGTTTAGGATGACTATATTGCCTCCCTTATCAGAATTCCTGATCACTATTTCGGGATTGCATTTGAGTGATTCCAATTCCACTTTCTCTGCCTTTTTCAAATTACTTTTGGTATATTTTTTAGTCATAGAGAGGTTCAATATATCTTTTTCAACTTTTTTTTGGAACGTATTAATTGCTGGTCCTCTAAATTGTATAGAGTAAAAATCTGAACCACATTTTCTGGGACCTTGTGGGAGAGAATATTCAATCAGATTGTCATGACTCTCCTGTAAATCTATCATAGTGCTTAATACACAAGCATCTTGAAATGATATTTCTGTTTTTTTCAGAACCTGTACACTGCCAACATCAATATTATCTCTATGACCAATAATATCTGGTTGCATAGAAAAGAACCTTTTTAAGTGAGTTTTCGAACAAATCTGTTAATGTCTAGCAGAGTATTAAATGGAGAAAAATCCCTGGTGGGAGCAAATCCCAAACCTCTGCTTAACAGCTTAGTTTGATCCTCACTGAGAACATAAGATGATAAATTAATAACATTAAGATCTAACAGTCCCATATAGTTTGATTTCATTTCTTTTTTGTTTTTGGATCTTCTGACCCATCTAAAGGGACTTTCGATCCTTTCTTTGACTCTTTTCTTGGGTCTTTGGAACGTGTTGCCGGACCCTCACTTTCAGTATCATCAGTGATGTTAACCTGTAGAGAATGGGAAGAAAAAGAGGAGATAGAGGGGGAAGGAGAAGAAGATTCAGCTGAAACAGCTGATTCCTGATCTGAAGTATCCACTTCAGTTGAAGTGAATATAACCTTCTTAGAGCTCTTCTTCAAAATGAGTTTTGGTGTTTTATTTTCATCTGTCTTGGTTTTGTTCTTGTTCCATTTTCTTCCTTTTCCAGAATTGGGTTTCCATGTCTGTACTTTTTTGTCCTGTGTATGAATAAATCATTTTTGAATTCTACTGCTGTGCTGCCAGTACCTTTGTATTGTGGATGTATTTTGCAGTTGGTTCACTGCACTTCGGACATTGCACCATGCCACTGAGACTGAAGTTTATATTTTGTCTTGAAGCTGCGTAACGGTGACGCTTAATTACGTCATCCATTTGAGACACACATTGGATGCCGACAGGTGAGTTAGGCCGCTGCTTCTACTGCTCTTTGTGTTTGAAATGATATGCTCTGTCTAAATTATGAATGTATACTTATGACTTTACTGTCCCTTTAATTACCATACAATTCTGCTATCCACTAGGGATCCACCAAAGTTTCGGCAGAAAATTTCATTTACGGTTATTTTGTTTTTTGGTTTTTTTTTTGCCTATTTTCTATAAAATGATTGTGTAACAAGTTTCAAATTTGATGCAATCAAGCTGCTGTTTGAGTTCATTACGTGACTTACTGTTTGCATATAATGAGTTTTCTAGGACTAAACCAATTGGATAATTTCTATAAAAACAGCTGTTACATCTGATTCTGTTATACAAAACTAAATACAGAATAATACAGTATATTGATATCTAATATTGTTTAAAGTAGGGATGCAGAAACATTTTAGATGAAAATGGTATAGTTTTTTTTTCTTTTTTCTTGGTAAAATTATTGCGTAGCATATTATTGTTTTAAGATCTTTTTTTGTACAATTTTATGGCTAGATTACGAGTTTTGCGTTAGAGGCTGTGTGGTGCTAACGTGCAGTTTATTGTCACCGCTCTTACAGACAGCGCTGGTATTACGGGTTTTTACAAACCCGGCTTAATCGCAAAAAAGTGATCGTAGAGCAAAATTTTGCTCCACATCTCACCTTAAAGGGACACTAAACCCAAACATTTTCTTTCATGATTTAAGTAGAGAATACAATTTTAAACAACTTTCCAATTTACTTCTATAATCTAATTTGCTTCATTCTTTAGATATCCTTTATTAAAGAAATAGCAATGCACATGAGTGAGCCAATCACACGAGGCATCTATGTGCAGCAACCAATCAGCAGCTACTTGAGCCTATCTAGATATGCTTTTCAGCAAAGTATATCTAGAGAATGATGCAAATTAGATAATAGAAGTAAATTAGAAAGATGTTTAAAATTGCATGCTCTTTCTTAATCATAAAAGAAAAAATTTGGGTTTCATGTCCCTTTAATACCAGTGCTGCTTACGTAAACGGTGAGCGGGCTGAACGTGCTTGTGCACGATTTCCCCATAGGAATCAATGGGGGAGAGGCGGCTGAAAAAAGTCTAACACCTGCTCCTAAAGCAGCCCCATTGATTCCTATGGGGAAAATACATTTATGTTTACACCTAACACCCTAACATGAACCCCGGGTCTAAACACCCCTAATCTTACACTTATTAACCCCTAATCTGCCGCCCCCGACATCGCCGACACCTACATTATATTATTAACCCCTAATCTGCCGCCCTGGACACTGCCGCCACCTACATTATACTTCTGAACCCCTAATCTGCTGCCCCAACATCGCCGACACCTACATTATATTAACCCCTGATCTGCCCCCCCCCCAATGTTGCCGCAACCTACCTGCACTTATTAACCCCTTAATCTGCTGCCCCCAGCGTCGCTGCCACTATATTAAAGTTATTAACCCATAAACTTAAGTCTAACCCTAACACCCCCTAACTTAAATATAATTTAAATAAATCTAAATAAAATTACTATCATTAACTAAATGAATCCTATTTAAAACTAAATACTTACCTATAAAATAAACCCTAAGCTAGCTACAATATAACTAATAGTTACATTGTATCTAACTTAGGGTTTATTTTTATTTTACAGGCAACTTTGTATTTATTTTAACTAGGTAGAATAGTTGCTAAATAGTTATTAACTATTTAATAACTACCTAGCTAAAATAAAGACAAAAGAACCTGTAAAATAAAACCTAACCTAAGTTACAATTACACCTAACACTACCACTATAATTAAATTATTCCCTAAATTAAATAAAATTATCTAAAGTACAAAAAAAAACAAAAAACACTAAATTACAGAAAATAATAAAAAAAAATTACAAGATTTTTAAACCAATTACACCTAATCTAATCCCCCTAACAAAATAAAAAAAAAACCCCAAAATAAAAAAAAAGCCCTACCCTACACTAAATTACAATTAGCCTTTAAAAGGGCCTTTTGCGGGGCATTAGCCCAAAGTAATCGGCTCTTTTACCTGTAAAAAAAATTACAGATCCCCCCCAAACATTAAAACCCACCACCCACACAATCAACCAACCCTACTCTAAAACCCACCCAATACCCCCTTAAAAAAAACTTACACTAACCTCCGGAAGATCACCCTACCGGGAGACGTCTTCATCCAACCGGGCAGAAGTGGTCCTCCAGACGGGCAGAAGTCTTCATCCAGACGGCATCATCTATCTTCATCCAGCGCGGAACGGGTCCATCTTTAAGACATCCGACGCGGAGCATCCTCTTCATCCGGAGTCTTCTTACTAAATGACGGTACCTTTAAGTGACGTCATCCAAGATGGCGTCCCTTCAATTCCGATTGGCTTATAGAATTCTATCAGCCAATCGGAATTAAGGTAGAAAAAATCCTATTGGCTGATGCAATCAGCCAATAGGATTGAAGTTCAATAATATTGGCTGATTCAATTAGCCAATAGGATTGAGCTGGCATTCTATTGGCTGTTCCAATCAGCCAATAGAATGCGAGCTAAATCCTATTGGCTGATTGCATCAGCCAATAGGATTTTTTCTACCTTAATTCCGATTGGCTGATAGAATTCTATAATCCAATCGGAATTGAAGGGACGCCATCTTGGATGACGTCACTTAAAGGTACCGTCATTAAGTAAGAAGACTCCGGATGAAGAGGATGCTCCGTGTCAGATGTCTTGAAGATGGACCCGCTCCGCGCCAGATGGATGAAGATAGAAGATGCTGTCTGGATGAAGACTTCTGCCCGTCTGGAGGACCACTTCTGCCCAGTTGGATGAAGACATCTCCCGGTAGGGTGATCTTCAGGAGGTTAGTGTTAGTTTTTTTTAAGGGGGTATTGGGTGGGTTTTAGAGTAGGGTTGGTTGTGTGGGGTGGTTAGTTTTAATGTTGGGGGGGATCTGTATTTTTTTTTACAGGTAAAAGAGCTGATTACTTTGGGGTAATGCCCCGCAAAAGGCCCTTTTAAGGGCTATTTGTAATTTAGTGTAGGGTAGGGTTTTTTTATTTTGGGGGGGGGGGGGCTTTTTTATTTTGTTAGGGGGATTAGATTAGGTGTAATTAGTTTCAAAATCTTGTAATTTTTTTATTATTTTCTGTAATTTAGTGTTTGGTTTTTTTTGTACTTGAGATAATTTTATTTAATATAGGGAATTAATTTAATTATAGTGGTAGTGTTAGGTGTAATTGTAACTTAGGTTTTATTTTACAGGTACTTTTGTCTTAATTTTAGCTAGGTAGTTATTAAATAGTTAATAACTATTTAATAACTATTCTACCTAGTTAAAATAAATACAAACTTGCCTGTAAAATAAAAATAAACCCTAAGCTAGCTACAATGTAACTATAAGTTATATTGTAGCTAGCTTAGGGTTTATTTTATAGGTAAGTATTTAGTTTTAAATAGGAATAATTTAGTTAATGATAGTAATTTATATTTATTGAAATTATATTTGTTACGGTACCAACAGTGTACCAAGGGTTAACCCCAGATGAACAATGTCCTGCATAGGAAATCAGCAATTCACAAACCAGCCAGTTTTCAGGTTTAAACAGAATGACATTTATTAAAGGCTAGATGCCTAGTATTTATACAGGTTTGACCCCAGATGGGGGGGTTGGAAGACTCTTGTACATTTAGATAAAAAGGGGAAGACGCCCTTTTATGAAACAGTAGAATTACATTACTCAAATACTTTACTTAGGCAGATAACAACTTAAACACATTTGGCTTGTCTTATCACCTAGCGTCTGCTCTCTGAGGGTGATTAAACAATGGCCTGTTTATTACTTAAATGTAATTATAGCACACAATAGCTGAGGCCAGAAAACCTGTCTTTAGAAATTAGATTCTTAAAGCTAAACACAGTTAACTCTTTCAGTCCTGACAGAAGGGTCTGTCACATAGCTCCCCCCTTGTGGAACACTCCGGCAGACCCGGCTTGACCCTTTTGCGGGTCAACCTGGGGATGACCGGACTAAGGGGTGGTAGGCATGTCAGTTTGCTGGGACAATCCATTTGTATTCCCGTTATGAGAGAGAATTCCTGTCCATACAAACAAGGGTTCAACTTCCTCAGTGCCCAGACTAGGGCTAAACAGTCCTTCAAAATCTCATCAGCTTCTTTACGAGTTTTCTGTACCTGCTCTTTATAGGTATCCACAATCCCTTCATACTGACATAGGGTGCCCTTGAGTTGCTGCACCTCACTATGAGCCAGCGTCAGCTTCTCCTCCAGTGTCACTAAGTTTGTCTTTAATGTTTCATGTTCCACTCTCAAGCTGGTGTTTTCTGCAGTCTGTCGGTGCAGCCTGTCTAGCAGAGATTCCTGTTCTAAACGTGCTTTTTCCTCTGCACTCCTCTTCTCTCCTGCTAGCACTGTTACATGATTATTTAACGTGACCATTTCATCCTCTACGTGGCTCTTCTCCTTCATCAGCGCATTGTAACGTGACTCCCACATATCAATAGCGGATAGGGATTTACTGAGCTCAGCGTCCTGGGGCTTAGCAGCAGGGGGGTCAGTCTCTGCTACACGGATCTGAGCACGGGTAGGCACAGGGTTAACATCAGCGGGACCCATGGGAGCATAGGCAGAAACAAGGGGGACCAAGGTATTTCCAAGGAGAACATCAGCTGGTAAATCCTTCATGACCCCCACATTCACAGGTCTAGCGCCCCCTCCCCAATCCAAATGCACCCTGGCAACAGGCAGGCGGAACACAGTGCCCCCTGCTACCCTCACAGCCACAGTGTCTCCTGTGTGCTGTTTCTCAGACACCAAGTTCTTTCGAAGCAAGGTCATGGTAGCACCAGTATCCCGTAGACCACTGACCTCCTTCCCATTCACTTTAACCAGTTGCCGGTTATTCCGGTGGGCAGCTTGCACAAGGTCTGCCTCATGTAGGATGCCCCAGCATTCTTGCGCCTCTACGTAGCGGGCCGCAGGCTGAGGGTTACGTGGGATTCTGCCGGCGGGTTTTCTCCAGGACTGTGCTTTGTTCGCTGCGTTTAGGGGACACTCTGGTCTTTTGTGCCCTAGTTGCTTACATCCAAAGCACCGAATAGGTTGTGAGTAGCCCCGCGAATTGAACCGGGCTCTCTGAGGGTAGTTCGTGGCCGGAGGCCGTGTGGTATAGCGGTGCGCCGGGGTTTGGTAACTGGCAGCTGCTGGGGTGACTGGGGGTCTGTACTCCACTCTAGCAGGGGGCTTAGTGGTAGCAGTGTCCAGTTTGCGGGCATCCGTATACTCATCTGCCAAGCGAGCCGCTTCATGCAGGGTGGAGGGTTTACGGTCCCGAACCCACTCTCGAACTCCTGCGGGTAACTTGTCGAAGCAATGTTCCAACAGGAATAGCTGCAGCACCTCTTCCCCAGATACGGCTTGGCACCCCGCTATCCAGTGAGCTGCTGTGCGGTGCACCTTACATGCCCACTCAAGGTAGGAATCACCAGCTAATTTAACAGTGTCTCTGAACCGCCTCCGGTATGCCTCCGGTGTAACCGCATACCTGGAGAGCAGAGCCTCTTTTACAGTATTATAATCCCCGACTTCCTCATCTGGAATGGCCCGAAAAGCCTCACTGGCCCGGCCGGATAATTTTCCGGATAATATCGTGACCCAGTCCTCTGCGGGTACCTGGTGTAGTGCACATTGTCTCTCAAAATCCGCAAGGTACCCATCAATCTCTCCTTCTGTTTCCAGGAAGTTTTTAAAAGCTGCAAAATTTACTTTTCCCTTTTCCACTGGGGTTGCTGTGACTTGGGCTGCTGCAGCGCCGCTTTGGCGAAGTAGGTTGGCCTCCACAGCTGCTATGACCCGGTCGATAATTTCGGCAGATGGGTTGGGGCCATAATATGCCAGTCTTATTTTAACCGCCCGATCAAAGCTTGCTTCTTCAGGGGTTCTGTCTGATATGCTGGGCCCATTGGTTCCTTCTGTCCCTGGTACTCTTTCCATCTTAGTCAGTATTGTAATAATCCCCCTCTTCCTGAGGTTATTGGCTTGTGTAGTTGCTCTTCTGGGCGATAAGGTTCATTCCGTCGCTTGCCACCAATGTTACGGTACCAACAGTGTACCAAGGGTTAACCCCAGATGAACAATGTCCTGCATAGGAAATCAGCAATTCACAAACCAGCCAGTTTTCAGGTTTAAACAGAATGACATTTATTAAAGGCTAGATGCCTAGTATTTATACAGGTTTGACCCCAGATGGGGGGGTTGGAAGACTCTTGTACATTTAGATAAAAAGGGGAAGACACCCTTTTATGAAACAGTAGAATTACATTACTCAAATACTTTACTTAGGCAGATAACAACTTAAACACATTTGGCTTGTCTTATCACCTAGCGTCTGCTCTCTGAGGGTGATTAAACAATGGCCTGTTTATTACTTAAATGTAATTATAGCACACAATAGCTGAGGCCAGAAAACCTGTCTTTAGAAATTAGATTCTTAAAGCTAAACACAGTTAACTCTTTCAGTCCTGACAGAAGGGTCTGTCACAATATTTAAGTTAGGGGGGGTTAGGGTTAGACTTAGATTTAGGGGTTAATAACTTTAGTATAGTGGCGGTGACGTTGGGGGCGGCAGATTAGGGGTTAATAAATGTAGGTAGGTGTCGGCGATGTTAGGGACGGCAGATTAGAGGTTAATAAAATTTAACTAGTGTTTGCAAGGCGGGAACTTGGCGGTTTAGGGGTTAATATATTTATTATAGTGGCGGCAATGTCCGGTTCAATTTAGGGGTTAATTTTTTTTTAAGTGTTTGCGATGTGGGGGCTCGGTTTAGGGGTTAATAGGTAGTTTATGGGTGTTAGTGTACTTTTTAGCACTTTATTTAAGAGTTTTATGCTACGGCGTAGTAGTGTAAAACTCATAACTACTGACTTTTAAATGCAGTACCAGTCTTGACATGAGAGGGTCTACCACTCACTTTTTGTCAGACTCGTAATACCGGCGCTATGCAAGTCCCATTGAAAAAATAGGATACGCAATTGACGTAAGTGGATTTGCGGTATTTCCGAGTCTTGCCAAAAAAGTGAGCGGTACACCTGTATCTGCAAGACTCGTAATACCAGTGGGCTTTAAAAAGCAGTGTTGGGACCTGCCAGGCTTTATACTGTGATGTACTTATTACATCACAGTATAAAGCCTGGGTACATTTACACACATATGTACTTATTAAATCACCCTATAGAGCCTGGGTACATTTACACACAGATGTACTTATTAAATCACACTATAAAGCCTGGGTACAGTTAGACACAGATGTACTTATTAAATCACACTATAAAGCCTGGGTACATTTACACACAGATGTACTTATTAAATCACACTATAAAGAATGGGTACATTTACACAGTGATATGTACTTATTAAATCACACTATAAAGCCTGGGTACATTTACACACAGATGTACTTATTAAATCACACTATAAAGCCTGGGTACATTTACACACAGATATGTACTTATTAAATCACACTATAAAGCCTGGATACATTTACACACAGATGTGTACTTATTAAATCACACTATAAAGCCTGGATACATTTACACACAGATGTACTTATTAAATCACACTATAAAGCCTGGGTACATTTACACACAGATGTACTTATTAAATCACACTATAAAGCCTGGGTACATTTACACACAGATGTACTTATTAAATCACACTATAAAGCCTGGGTACATTTACACACAGATATGTACTTATTAAATCACACTATAAAGCCTGGATACATTTACATACATATGTACTTATTAAATCACACTATAAAGCCTGGGTACATTTACACACAAATGTACTTATTAATTCACACTATAAAGCCTGGATAAATTTACACACAGATGTACTTATTAAATCACACTATAAAGCCTGGCTACATTTACACACAGATGTACTTATTAAATCACACTATAAAGCATGGCTACATTTACACACAGATGTACTTATTAAATCACACTATAAAGCCTGGGTACATTTACACACAGATGTACTTATTAAATCACACTATAAAGCCTGGGTACATTTACACACAGATGTACTTATTAAATCACACTATAAAGCCTGGATACATTTACACACAGATATGTACTTATTAAATCACACTTTAAAGCCTGGCTACATTTACACACAGATGTACTTATTAAATCACACTTTAAAGCCTGGCTACATTTACACACAGATGTACTTATTAAATCACACTATAAAGCCTGGGTACATTTACACACAGATGTACTTATTAAATCACACTATAAAGACTGGGTACATTTACACACAGATATGTACTTATTAAATCACACTATAAAGCCTGTGTACATTTACACACAGATGTACTTATTAAATCACACTATAAAGCCTGGGTACATTTACACACAGATGTACTTATTAAATCACACTATAAAGCCTGGGTACATTTCCACACAGATGTACTTATTAAATCACACTATAAAGCCTGGGTAAATTTACACACAGATGTACTTATTAAATCACACTATAAAGCCTGTGTATATTTACACACAGATGTACTTATTAAATCACCCAATACCCCCTTAAAAAAACTTACACTAACCCCCTGAAGATCACCCTACCGGGAGACGTCTTCATCCAACCGGGCAGAAGTGGTCTTCCAGACGGGCAGAAGTCTTCATCCAGATGGCATCTTCTATCTTCTATCATTTACACACAGATGTACTTATTAAATCACACTATAAAGCCTGGATACAGTTGTACACAGATGTACTGTACTTATTAAATCACACTATAAAGCCTGGGTATATTTACACACAGATGTACTTATTAAATCACACTATAAAGCCAGGGTACATTTATACACAGATATGTACTTATTAAATCACACTATAAAGCCTGGGTACATTTACACACAGATGTACTTATTAAATCACACTATAAAGCCTGGGTACATTTACACACAGATATGTACTTATTAAATCACACTATAAAGCCTGGGTATATTTACACACAGATATGTACTTATTAAATCACACTATAAAGCCTGGGTACATTTACACACAGATGTACTTATTAATTTACACTATAAAGCCTGGATACATTTACACACAGATGTGTACTTATTAAATCACACTATAAAGCCTGGGTACATTTACACACAGATGTGTACTTATTAAATCACACTATAAAGCCTGGGTACATTTACACACAGATGTGTACTTATTAAATCACACTATAAAGCCTGGGTACATTTACACACAGATGTACTTATTAAATCACACTATAAAGCCTGGGTACATTTACACACAGATGTACTTATTAAATCACACTATAAAGCCTGGGTACAGTTACACACAGATGTACTTATTAAATCACACTATAAAGCCTGGGTACATTTACACACAGATGTGTACTTATTAAATCACACTATAAAGCCTGGGTACATTTACACACAGATGTACTTATTAAATCACACTATAAAGCCTGGGTACATTTACACACAGATGTGTACTTATTAAATCACACTATAAAGCCTGGGTACATTTACACACAGATGTACTTATTAAATCACATTATAAAGCCTGGGTACATTTACACACAGATGTACTTATTAAATCACACTATAAAGCCTGGGTACATTTACACTCAGATGTACTTATTAAATCACACTATAAAGCCTGGTTACATTTACACACAGATGTACTTATTAATTTACACTATAAAGCCTGGGTACATTTACACACAGATATGTAATTATTAAACCACACTATAAAGCCTGGGTACATTTACACATAGATGTGTACTTATTAAATGACAATATAAAGCCAGGGTACATTTACACACAGATGTGTACTTATTAAATCACACTATAAAGCCTGGGTACATTTACACACAGATGTACTTATTAAATCACACTATAAAGCCTGGATACATTTACACACAGGTGTACTTATTAAATCACACTATAAAGCCTGGGTACATTTACACATAGATATGTACTTATTAAATAACATTATAAAGCCTGGGTACATTTACACACAGATGTACTTATTAAATCACACTATAGAGCCTGGGTACATTTACACACAGATGTACTTATTAAATCACACTATAAAGCCTGGGTACATTTACACACAGATGTACTTATTAAATCACACTATAAAGCATGGGTACATTTACACACAGATGTACTTATTAAATCACACTATAAAGCCTGGGTACATTTACACACAGATGTACTTATTAAATCACATTATAAAGCCTGGGTATATTTACACACAGATGTACTTATTAAATCACACTATAAAGCCTGGGTATATTTACACACAGATATGTACTTATTAAATCACACTATAAAGCTTGGGTACATTTACACACAGATGTACTTATTAATTTACACTATAAAGCCTGGATACATTTACACACAGATGTGTACTTACTAAATCACACTATAAAGCCTGGGTACATTTACACACAGATGTGTACTTTTTAAATCACACTATAAAGCCTGGGTACATTTACACACAGATGTACTTATTAAATCACACTATAAAGCCTGTGTACATTTACACACAGATGTACTTATTAAATCACACTATAAAGCCTGGGTACAGTTACACACAGATGTACTTATTAAATCACACTATAAAGCCTGGGTACATTTACACACAGATGTGTACTTATTAAATCACACTATAAAGCATGGGTACATTTACACACAGATGTACTTATTAAATCACATTATAAAGCCTGGGTACATTTACACACAGATGTACTTATTAAATCACACTATAAAGCCTGGGTACATTTACACACAAATATACTTATTAAATCACACTATAAAGCCTGGGTACATTTACACACAGATGTGTACTTAATAAATCACACTATAAAGCCTGGGTACATTTACACACATATGTACTTATTAAATCACACTATAAAGCCTGGGTACATTTACACACAGATATACTTATTAAATAACACTATAAAGCCTGGGTACATTTACACACAGATGTGTACTTATTAAATCACACTATAAAGCCTGGGTACATTTACACACATATGTACTTATTAAATCACACTATAAAGCCTGGGTACATTTACACTCAGATGTACTTATTAAATCACACTATAAAGCCTTGGTACATTTACACACATATGTACTTATTAATTTACACTATAAAGCCTGGGTACATTTACACAGATATGTACTTATTAAATCACACTATAAAGCCTGGGTACATTTACACACAGATATGTAATTATTAAACCACACTATAAAGCCTGGGTACATTTACACACAGATGTACTTATTAATTTACACTATAAAGCCTGGGTACATTTACACACAGATATGTACTTATTAAATCACACTATAAAGCCTGGGTACATTTACACACATATGTACTTATTAAATCACACTATAAAGCCTGGGTACATTTACACACATATGTACTTATTAAATCACACTATAAAGCCTGGGTACATTTACACACAGATATGTACTTATTAAATCACACTATAAAGCCTGCTTACATTTACACACAGATGTACTTATTAAATCACACTATAAAGCCTGGGTACATTTACACACAGATGTACTTATTAAATCACACTATAAAGCCTGGGTACATTTCCACACAGATGTACTTATTAAATCACACTATAAAGCCTGGGTAAATTTACACACAGATGTACTTATTAAATCACACTATAAAGCCTGTGTACATTTACACACAGATGTACTTATTAAATCACCCAATACCCCCTTAAAAAAAACTTACACTAACCCCCTGAAGATCACCCTACCGGGAGACGTCTTCATCCAACCGGGCAGAAGTGGTCTTCCAGACGGGCAGAAGTCTTCATCCAGATGGCATCTTCTATCATTTACACACAGATGTACTTATTAAATCACACTATAAAGCCTGGATACAGTTGTACACAGATGTACTGTACTTATTAAATCACACTATAAAGCCTGGGTATATTTACACACATATGTACTTATTAAATCACACTATAAAGCCAGGGTACATTTATACACAGATATGTACTTATTAAATCACTCTATAAAGCCTGGGTATATTTACACACAGATGTACTTATTAAATCACACTATAAAGCCTGGGTACATTTACACACAGATGTACTTATTAATTTACACTATAAAGCCTGGGTACATTTACACACAGATGTGTACTTATTAAATCACACTATAAAGCCTGGGTACATTTACACACAGATGTGTACTTATTAAATCACACTATAAAGCCTGGGTACATTTACACACAGATGTGTACTTATTAAATCACACTATAAAGCCTGGGTACATTTACACACAGATGTACTTATTAAATCACACTATAAAGCCTGGGTACATTTACACACAGATGTACTTATTAAATCACACTATAAAGCCTGGGTACAGTTACACACAGATGTACTTATTAAATCACACTATAAAGCCTGGGTACATTTACACACAGATGTGTACTTATTAAATCACACTATAAAGCCTGGGTACATTTACACACAGATGTACTTATTAAATCACATTATAAAGCCTGGGTACATTTACACACAGATGTACTTATTAAATCACACTATAAAGCCTGGGTACATTTACACTCAGATGTACTTATTAAATCACACTATAAAGCCTGGTTACATTTACACACAGATGTACTTATTAATTTACACTATAAAGCCTGGGTACATTTACACAGATATGTACTTATTAAATCACACTATAAAGCCTGGGTACATTTACACACAGATATGTAATTATTAAACCACACTATAAAGCCTGGGTACATTTACACATAGATGTGTACTTATTAAATGACAATATAAAGCCAGGGTACATTTACACACAGATGTGTACTTATTAAATCACACTATAAAGCCTGGGTACATTTACACACAGATGTACTTATTAAATCACACTATAAAGCCTGGATACATTTACACACAGGTGTACTTATTAAATCACACTATAAAGCCTGGGTACATTTACACATAGATATGTACTTATTAAATAACATTATAAAGCCTGGGTACATTTACACACAGATGTACTTATTAAATCACACTATAGAGCCTGGGTACATTTACACACAGATGTACTTATTAAATCACACTATAAAGCCTGGGTACATTTACACACAGATGTACTTATTAAATCACACTATAAAGCCTGGGTACATTTACACACAGATGTACTTATTAAATCACACTATAAAGCCTGGGTACATTTACACACAGATGTACTTATTAAATCACACTATAAAGCCTGGGTACATTTACACACAGATGTACTTATTAAATCACACTATAAAGCCTGGGTACATTTACACACAGATGTACTTATTAAAGCACACTATAAAGCCTGGGTACATTTACACACAGATATGTACTTATTAAATCACACTATATAGCCTGGGTACAGTTACACACAGATATGTACTTATTAAATCACACTATAAAGCCTGGGTATATTTACACACAGATGTACTTATTAAATCACACTATAAAGCCAGGGTACATTTATACACAGATATGTACTTATTAAATCACACTATAAAGCCTGGGTATATTTACACACAGATATGTACTTATTAATTTACACTATAAAGCCTGGGTACATTTACACACAGATATGTACTTATTAAATCACACTATAAAGCCTGGGTACATTTACACACATATGTACTTATTAAATCACACTATAAAGCCTGGGTACATTTACACACATATGTACTTATTAAATCACACTATAAAGCCTGGGTACATTTACACACAGATGTACTTATTAAATCACACTATAAAGCCTGGGTACATTTACACACAGATATGTACTTATTAAATCACACTATAAAGCCTGTGTACATTTACACACAGATGTACTTATTAAATCACACTATAAAGCCTGGGTACATTTACACACAGATGTACTTATTAAATCACACTATAAAGCCTGGGTACATTTCCACACAGATGTACTTATTAAATCACACTATAAAGCCTGGGTAAATTTACACACAGATGTACTTATTAAATCACACTATAAAGCCTGTGTACATTTACACACAGATGTACTTATTAAATCACCCAATACCCCCTTAAAAAAAACTTACACTAACCCCCTGAAGATCACCCTACCGGGAGACGTCTTCATCCAACCGGGCAGAAGTGGTCTTCCAGACGGGCAGAAGTCTTCATCCAGATGGCATCTTCTATCATTTACACACAGATGTACTTATTAAATCACACTATAAAGCCTGGATACAGTTGTACACAGATGTACTGTACTTATTAAATCACACTATAAAGCCTGGGTATATTTACACACATATGTACTTATTAAATCACACTATAAAGCCAGGGTACATTTATACACAGATATGTACTTATTAAATCACTCTATAAAGCCTGGGTATATTTACACACAGATGTACTTATTAAATCACACTATAAAGCCTGGGTACATTTACACACAGATGTACTTATTAATTTACACTATAAAGCCTGGGTACATTTACACACAGATGTGTACTTATTAAATCACACTATAAAGCCTGGGTACATTTACACACAGATGTGTACTTATTAAATCACACTATAAAGCCTGGGTACATTTACACACAGATGTGTACTTATTAAATCACACTATAAAGCCTGGGTACATTTACACACAGATGTACTTATTAAATCACACTATAAAGCCTGGGTACATTTACACACAGATGTACTTATTAAATCACACTATAAAGCCTGGGTACAGTTACACACAGATGTACTTATTAAATCACACTATAAAGCT